>NW_022158003.1:0-147638 GCF_003316985.1 Fusarium coffeatum
AAAAAAAAAAAAAAAAAGACTCACATGCGTATTCGTTACTTAACCCCCAATGGTTATCCTCCCCTTGACTCGAATCTTTTGAAGGCACAGCCTACGTCGCACACCAGTAGAACTTTTGCGATGTTTGAAAATAGGACTTTTCAGCTTCTATTCTTGGCAGACATCCCAACCAACCAGAGTAACGCAACACGCAGTTTTGCAACCCCAAGGCTGACATTGCATGCTGATCTCATGCGCATGACGTCTGTTGAAGATCAGGCTCTGAGGAAGCCGAGTTCAAATAACAGCTTGCGAACGCCCTCTCAAAATTGCTCTTCATTCCTCACTGCGATCGCTAAGATGGCAACTCTCAAATTCCGATTCCTCGAACAATTTTCGTTTAAGGATTATCGTTTCGAACGATTCCTCATTCTGTCAGATTGGCGGGCATGGGAAACAGCCTGGCTCTTTCGCTTACCCGCCCTTCTGGCCAACCCCGACGTCCCGATCGTACTTTTTAAAAGCGGATGCAATGTTAGCAATGAGATTAATTGTAGCAAGGCTTGTAAACTCAGCGAACATATGTTCAACTCTTCCGAAACGCTGTGGAACTGTCTCACCATTGCAACGGTCGCCAAAATGATTGAATCCAAAAATCCACTATACAGACTCAACGGAACCGAGAGAGACCGTCTCACAGAAACGTTCAAACCTGGACCCTTGAGCAATTTCTCTGAAATGGCGGTATTTGCACGGTATAGCCACTGCGCGCTGCAGTCCTGCTCTGATTCAAAGTACAAGGGATGTCCAACAGAGTTATGGGAAGGAAGGTTTCAGAACATACCCTTCAATCTGACGAGCGTGAAGGACCTCGGGAAAATGATGGGAGAAGAGTATTGTGCAAAGGCTGATCCTGGTATTGACTATGATATTGCTGGACCTGGTGTAAGTATCACTTATCAAAGGTGACTTATGGCTAACGGCCTTGGCAGATAATCGTTGCATATCTGATGCAGTTTGCCATTGTGCTTTTCTTTGCGGCCATCTTCAAAATCACCAGGAGCTGGATCCGCAATGTTTCGCTTTCATTCTTGATACCCTTTGAGGGACCTGCCAAGGCCATCAAAACTGCTTTACGATGGCAGGAGTGGGTAAAGAAAAGCAGACTTGGATTGGCAGCAGGGTCTACTCTTGTCGATCTCCAAGAAGCACAAGCAGTCTTCCTAGCCCTCTATTCTGCAGCAACCATCGTCACCTTCTTCGGCTCTCCATCTGCCGGCCTTGGTAACATTACCTCGCTCCTCTCGTGGATTACGAACAATCTTGTCTTACGTGGCATGGCGACGGCGGGTATGTATCCGCTGATGTTCGTCCAGCTGATTCTACAAAAGACGCGTGATCGGCATTGGTACACGCTTTTCCTGGTGGTTCTGAATTGGATCTTGATAGTGGTCGTCACCCAGCCGCAGGTTGTCGACACCGCATCACTGTACGGGCATATCAAGACGTCCAACGATTTTCTTCGCTGTGGAGGTAATGCTGGACCGAAGGCCTTTTGCCAGACGTTTAATACTGGTAATGCAAAGATTACAGGGGATTTTTCCGACAACGAGCTTTTCCCACAAGGTAATCAAGGTCTCTCGCCTTTTGACTCTAAGGGCACGAATACGGATCCTCGTCCTGGAAGCGACAATCCTTCGTATCTTGACCGTGATGCCAAGAGTTTCTTCCGGATCAGTGCCAATACCCAAGCGCCCATTCATGTGATTATGGCATTTTTAATACTTGATTGGATAATAGCCATAATCAAATTCCAGTATCGCAAGCCGGACACCTGGTTATCCCGCAGACTGGAAGTCTTACGGCATGGCTTACCGTCATCGCTTGAAAAGTTCTTCAGCAAGAGATATTTCTGGCCACTAACAGAAACACTCTGGATATCCATGGAAGTCCTCGCGGTAGCAATGGGCATTATTGGTGTCCAGGAGTTCTGTACATTTCTAGGTGTCCTCCGCTCAGGAACAGAAGGCAAAGACAGCAGCGTACATATCTCAAACTGGAGCTTTGGGCAACTAATCGCAGCATGCGTTTGGTTCCCGGTAATCCTCAAGTTTCTCAGCTTGATCATCGGTAAGTTGAGCCCATTATTTGTCGACGATTCGTTGACTGATTAGTTGCCAAGATGGTGTTTTACCAGGTTTACAAAAACGCGCCGGAGAATTGATTGAGGTTACATACCGTAAAGATGATGACAAGCGTGATAGCGATGTCGCGTTGGACAGACTTATTCCTGGACGGTCTGTTGAGAGGAGTCGGACTGATGGGATGGAGGGGAATACTCTGACGGAGAGGCGATCGTGGGGGAGACAGGATAGCTAGAACAGGTCAACCACGTTTGCGAAGAACATCGTTGAGTACAGCGAGAACAAGAAGTTGATTGGATCGAACGTATTCATTGCATGTGATGTTCTACAAGGGCTTCAATTGTGCGATACAATAACCCAAAGCAGATGGTACGACGTCCCGCTTGTACCCGACAGACCCGGCATCCGAGGCAAGTCCCCAGTTCAATCAAGCCATTATTACTCAACAACAGCAGATCGCGAAAGCACCAATGATGCTATCTTCAGCATTTACTGGGCCGACATAATATACATAATTCGCCGAGAAGGCTACGACTTGGCGTGACATTTTGGGAAAGTGAAGAGACTGGTTGACAGAAAGACACATCACTTTCAGTGCGAATTATGGGGGTATTATTCTTGTGGCTTGTTCCGAGGACAAGGATGTCGGGGATTTCCCCATACGCCGAGTCTTCCTTCCCCATGGGAATTGTCGCTTGGGCCTGGGGATTGTCCGCTAGAAGAGTGAGCTAACAGAGTGCCTCCGAGAGGGAACCGAGGTCGGCCGAGTGACTGTAGAAGAGGCAGGTGGTGATGTCAGCCCGCAAGTATTGGAGAGTAAAGGTGATGGCGCACTAACATCATCTCCCATCATCCATAAGCCACAAGCCCTGCGATTGGAGATTGACCCTGTTAGAGTAGGATCACTAGCGAAAAAGGGTACATCACACGATCGTCAGCCACACTCAAAACCCCAGGTCATCAACCCATCCCAACGATCATTACCAAAAGCATCCCATCCCCGCACCCCATTCATTCGTCAATGGCTTTTCTTCTCATGACCTTTCATCAAATCATGCATAACGTTCGGTCCGACATTGGACCAATCCTGCATCAACAGCCCGAATAATTTTACCAGCAGAGTTTTCCCTAGACTGATACTTAATCCGGGGGGAATAACAAGCTTACTTCCCCGCAATTAGAGGAGTCTCCGATGCATCATCGACACAACCCTTGTACAGCATCACCTAAAACTTGGTTCCTCCCGGCTCTTTTCTCGGCCTTAAATATGAAATCCTCTGTCTAGAATTGTTCTCGTTTAATAAATCTGCTGGGACCGTTGAGTAACGAACCGTTGTAGCGGGCTCACCTTCCCTGTCTGTTGATCACCAGAGGCGGAGTCTCCGCACCGGGGTAGCTGCACAGTGACGAGCTTACCTTACCCGACCTTCAAGCTAGCTCTGAGCTCACGATCGCCAAGACTCTTCGTGATATATAATAAACTTCATCTGTCCTTCAATTGAAGTTCTCTAGACAGCAACAACTTCATCATGTTTCTCAAGAAGCTGCTCCCGGTCTTCGCCCTCACAGGCACAGCTCTCTCCCAGAGCAAAGAAGGCGTCGAAGCTCTTGACCCACCCCGCAGAGACCTCTTCGAAAAGGACCTCTCCGACTGTCCCGGCTACAAAGCCACTTCCCATCGCTCCACCAAGTCAGGCTTCTACGCTGACCTTTCACTCGCTGGTCAAGCTTGCGATGTCTTTGGTGTTGATCTTCCTGAGCTGAAGCTCGAGGTCGAGTACCAGACCAATGATCGTCTGCACGTCAAGATCTTGGATACGAACAATACCGTGTATCAAGTTCCCGACGATGTTTTCCCACGTCCTGGTCTTGGACAATGGGCCTCGCCAGAGAACTCCAAGTTGAAGTTCGATTTTGTGGCGGATCCCTTCTCGTTTACTGTTTCAAGACGGGATAGTGGAGAGGTGCTGTTTGATACCTCTGGCAGCGATCTTGTTTTTGAGAGTCAGTACGTTTATCTCAAGACAAAGCTCCCCAAGAATCCTCACCTCTACGGTTTGGGTGAGCACAGCGATCCGTTCATGCTGAACTCGACAAACTACACTCGCACTATCTACACCCGTGATTCATACGGTACACCCAAGGGTCAGAACCTGTACGGCGCTCACCCCATCTACTTCGACCATCGCGAGAACGGTACTCATGGTGTCTTTCTTCTCAACTCCAACGGCATGGATGTCTTTATCGACAAGGAGGACGATCAGCAGTTTATGGAGTACAACATCATCGGTGGTGTTCTCGACTTCTACTTCGTCGCTGGTCCTGGACCCAGAGAGGTCGCTAAGCAGTATGCTGAGATCACGAAGCTACCTCTCATGGCGCCGTACTGGGGTCTTGGTTTCCATCAGTGCAGATATGGATACCGTGATGTTTACGAGGTTGCTGCTGTTGTGGCGAACTACTCTACTGCTGGAATTCCGCTGGAGGTTATGTGGACGGATATTGACTACATGGACCGTCGACGAGTTTTCACTATTGACCCTGACCGTTTCCCTGCGGACAAGTACAAGGACCTCGTTGACACGATCCATTCGCGTAATCAGAAGTATATCGTCATGGTTGATCCCGCTGTCTACGACATGGAGTCCAACCCTGCTCTTGACTCAGGTCGCGAGTACGACACTTTCATGAAGGAGCCCAATGGTACAGACTACCGCGGTGTTGTCTGGGCTGGACCTAGTGTCTTCCCTGACTGGTTCAATCCCGACTCTCAACAATACTGGAACGAGCTCTTCATCAACTTCTTCGACGGCGAGCACGGTCCTGATATCGATGGTCTGTGGATCGACATGAACGAGCCAGCAAACTTCTTCAATCGCCCTTATCCCGGAAACAACACTACTCCCGAGAACTTTGCTGAGGTCGACGGTGATCCACCCAAGCCTCCTCCCGTCCGCGACGGTCCTCCTGCCCCTATCCCTGGCTTCCCCGACAGCCTTCAGCCTCCTTCTTCCCGTTCTGAAAGACGTGAGGTTACCCCTCTCGCGCAAACCCCCATCATCAAGCGCTCTGCCTCTCGCAACCGTGGTGTTGGAAACTGGGCTATCAAGAAGACCTGGGGCCAGAACAAGTACGGTCGTCCTGGATCTAGCTGGCAGAACGGCAAGAGCACTGGTTCTGGCTGTGGTCCTAAGGAGTGCAAGGGTCTTCCTGGCCGAAAGCTCATTCAACCACCCTACATGATCCAGAACGGCGCTGGTCCTACGCTTGCTGATGGAACTACTGATACCGATCTTGTGCAGAGTGGCGACTACATCCAGTATGATACGCACAACCTTTACGGTGCTATGATGTCTACCCACTCTCACAACGCCATGCGCGCTCGTCGTCCTGACAAGCGTGCGCTTGTCATCACCCGAAGCACCTTTGCTGGATCCGGCAAGGATGTGTCTCACTGGCTCGGCGACAACCTTTCCATTTGGGATCAATACCGCTTCAGCATTGGTCAAATTCTCCAATTCGCTTCTATCTACCAGGTCCCCGTCGTCGGACCCGATGTCTGCGGCTTTGGTGGTAACGTTACCGAGACCCTCTGCGCTCGATGGGCTACTCTGGGAAGTTTCTACACCTTCTTCCGCAACCACAACGAAATCACTGCCGCATCGCAGGAGTTCTACCGCTGGCCCAAGGTCGCTGAGGCTGCTCGTAACGGTATCAACATCCGCTACCAGCTCCTTGATTACATCTACACTGCCATCTACAAGCAGAACCAGACTGGTACTCCTACTCTTAACCCTCTGTTCTTCAACTACCCCAACGACAAGAACACATACTCCATTGATCATCAGTTCTTCTACGGTGATGGAATTCTTGTCAGCCCTGTTACCAAGGAGAATAGCACTGAGTTGGAGTACTATCTGCCTGATGATATTTTCTACGAGTGGTCCACCGGCAAGCCCGTCCGCGGCGAAGCCGCTTACAAGTCTGCTGAAGTCGAACTCACCGACATTATGGTTCACTACAAGGGTGGCATCATCTACCCCCAACGCGTCGAAAGCGCCAACACAACCACCGCTCTCCGCAAGAAGGGCTTCAACCTCGTCATCGCGCCTGGTCTTGACGGCGAAGCTTCTGGTTCTCTGTACCTCGACGACGGCGAGTCAGTTGTTCAAGATGCTGTCTCCGAAATTGACTTCACCTACACGACTGGCAAGCTGAGCATGACTGGTAGCTTTGAGTATGACGCTGGAGTCAAGATCGAGACGATTACCGTTCTTGGCGTCGAGAAGCAGCCTGAGGGTACAGATCACGCTGAGTATGATGAGGAGAACAAGAAGTTGACTTTTGTGGCGGATGTACCTCTGAAGAAGAAGTGTTACGTTGATCTTTTCTGAGGATTGAGATGAGATATGATATGATTGGATTTGATGATGGGTTGATGTATTTAGCTTTCTAGTATATAGTTTAATCTGCTTAGAAGTATCGAGTTGTCGATTGAAAAATTGGTCTTAATGTTGTGAATGTGAGTGGGCAACGATAACAATTGTAGTATCGGTTATTCTGAGCTATGATAAAGAGTAACTGGTCATCCGATCTAGGCGAGGAATTGAGACCTATCACAAAGGCTTGTCATGTTGATCATGATAGCGCCCGGAGTCGCTCCCTAATCCAGCCACCAACTCCTTTATCGGTAAGACTTGAAAAGCTTCTCATACTTCTTCTTGGTCTTCTTATTACCAACCCAAACACTTTTCTCGTTACCAACAACCTCGATATGCTCGCCAATGTACGTAGCGACCTGTCCATTGCCATGAGCAGACTTGTCAATAAAGACATGCTCATCCGGCTCGACGACCTCAATATAGTAAGGGTGTGCCAGCATCGCGAGCAGATCATCGGCTGATTCGTATAGAAATAAGGCTACACCGTCGAAGTCGACGAGTTGGTTGGAGACGGGCGCTTCGGCACCTGCGTCGGTGGGGACGATCTTCCCGGCCACACGAACCTACAGGGGTGAGCATTTGTCAAAGATTCATTTCGGTAGAGGAGATGTACCTGTTGGTATCGTGTAATACCAAAAGCTGTCGCAAGAGGCGCAACCTTGGGTGCGTGTTGGGTATCCCAGTATTCGTAGAACTCATCACGGGTCATATTGGGATGACGCTTGACATAAGTCAACATCTGCAACAAGCCCGTCTTCGAAGATGAAGCCAGAGCCGTGCCGACAAGTCCGACGGTAAGGAGGAGTGACGTGATCTGAACCATGTTGTTTGCAAAGCTTGTTGTTTGGACAATGAAGATTGGGAGATTGGTGGCTTCAAACTTCCCGGGGATGGTGTCGGGTATTTGAACAAAGGGAAGGGAGGGTAGATTGCCGGGAATAGAGACATTGCAGGCCATGGTGAAATTCCTGCAACCAACAGCCATGCATCAAATTGAGGTCAGACCAGAACGCCATGGCAAGAGAACAATAGGTTCGCTAGAATGTGCAACTGAGACATGCTGGTTGATGGAGTCGAGTCCAGCTGACCTGCTCGAGACCCTGCTCCAAATTCCAAGGGTTCTTGTCCAGGGTCTAGGTTGGATGGATCTGGCTAGCTTAGCGATATCTACAGCAAACAAATCCTTGCCTTGTATGATTGTTATCCAGGGTCTACAATACGAAAAAGGCCTCGACATGCGGTCAGCAAAAGGTATAGCAGTTCCGCCCCTGGAGATCTGGACTGATCCGGTTATCAGTCAGCCATGACCATACTCTACGCCTGTAATAAGCATAGAGTAATCCTCTTTCGATCGAATATAAGAGCTTGAGCACTGATCTCTCATCAACGGGTAACATTTCGGCCCCCGACGGCCCGCTCTACTCTGTTTGCTACACACTCACCCAGCCGCTTGGCATCAAGCCACATCCAACCAACACACCAATCTCAGCCAAAGTTCAGAGCCCCACAAAAAAGAACAATGGGAAGAAGATTCCACTAGTTCGTGATGGACATGCATTGTTTCACTTAAAAGACTCATCACCAACAGAACAATCCTTTTACCCAAGACATCCTTCGTATGATTCTCCAAAATCTTGGAAGCAAGGGATCATGAGCAAAAGCAGCCGAGTAATTGCAGAAACTTTTTTGTTTGGCAGCCAACTCCGATGAACCATCCGGGATGATCGCGTTACAGAAAGACCACCAACTGGGTTTCTTCATCCATTGTTTCGTTGGGTTTGCTCATTATCATGGCTTAGTATTGTAGCACTTTCAATTTACACAAAGACAAACTTCCGGATTCATCTCATCTTGTGCAAAATGATTCATCGATATGTTAAGATGGTGAAGTTATAATTGAGGTCGTTTCCTCATCTTGGCATTGGCTCCAATCGATCAACTTTCAGCGAGGATAACAGTACTCGGAAATGTCCTACCCAGTGACAAACGGAAGAACGACCTTTTTACCACCGCCTGATGGATATGAGGTCGACTTCAATAACCCGCAGAAACAAGATGCCATCGAACATTATCTGGTTTTCGGCATCCTTGGACCGTTTGCTTTTCTATGTCTTTTGCAAAGACTATATACGAAATACTTCATATTGGGAAGTTTGAAGATTGACGATGGTACGTTAAGTGCGTGTTCCTAGTTTTGGATCATTGGCTGACTTGCTTCAAGCTCTGATCATCATTGCATGGGTAAGACCTCTTCATGCAAGGGAACGGGTCGAGAGTGATAGCTGATAGCTTGCGAAGATCTGCTCGCTCATCATGCAGTCGGTCCAAATGTGTGAGTGTACTCAGCCCCCTCGATCTTGATCTTGCTAACCCCTGTAGGGTCCATCTCGATCGGCGGTCTATGCCACCACGCTTGGGAGATGCCAATTCAGGTCTTCGAGAAGCACATGCTCGTACGTTGCCTTCGCTCAAGCCATCACTTCTACCCGCTCTACCCACCATATTTGCCACTAACACATCTCAGAGCTCCTACATCGCCGCACCAGTTTTCATCATCTGCAATGGCTGCAGCAAAACCTCCCTCCTAGCATTCTATCTCCAAATCTCACCTCAGCTCTGGTTCCGTCGTCTCGTTTTCGGAACAATCACTTTTGTCGCTCTCTACACCATTATCATCTCGACCCTGCTGTTGTTTGGGTGTAACCCTATCGCGGCAGCATGGGATCCACTTCAGTTTGCGAGTAGGAAGTGTATTGATCATGCTGTGGTTTACATCATTATCGCTGTTGTGAATATTATCTCAGATGTTATTCTTTTTGTCTTGCCGATTCCTATGATTATGCAATTGAAGATGCCGCTGGGGCAGAAGATTGGTGCTGGTATCATGTTCGGTATTGCCACGATGTAAGTCTTCTGCCATGAAAGAAAGGTTTTCTCAACTAACATGCTGCTCTTAGAACTGTCGCCACGTCCATCATCAGAATGGTCTATCTCCCAGCCCTTCTCGGCGCCCTCGACATCCCATGGGTCGCAGCTCCCGCCAACGTCTGGTCCATAACCGAAGCCAACCTCTTCATCGTCTGCGGCTCGATGCCCACGCTCCGCAAATTCCTCAAGCGCCACGCCCCGGAATGGATGGGTTTCTCATCCAATCCCAGCGACTCACCCATCGTGAAGTCTGTATCAGACTTATCGTCGCGATTTGGCCTCGACAAGAAGAAAAAGAAGAAGCATACTGGGTATTCTCAGTTCGATACTCTCGAGTTGAGTAATTATCCCGATACCATTAGCCAGGAAACACAGGTTATTGCTGGGAAGGAGGGATCAGGCAATGAGAGTCAGGACGAGATTTTGCAGCAGAGTAAAATTGCTTACACCAAGTCTTTTGAAGTCTCTCGTACTCCATAGAGAGATGCGGGTTAGTTATAGAGTTGAGGTCCGTTTTCACATCCCATTGTCTCGCATGTTGTAAATCGTCATCAATGTAACTTGTCATGCTGCACAATAGCTCTCAGATTGGCTATCACCTATCAACGAAGTTGTTTTTCATTCAGGTCATTGGAGCCAATACAGGATAATCTCGGCTGTTCGAAAGCTCTGTTCCTTTGTCTTCGATCTGTAAGAATCTGGCGCCAAATTTCTTCGCCCATTCCGAAACAGCTAACTTAGCGCTATCTCTCTTACAAAGCCAAACAGAAAGCCAAAACTCCTCCCATCAGACTTGCTGCCAAAGGAACAGTTGGACCCACAGCAGCGCTATCACTATCCCCAGTTTCCTTAGCCTCTCCCGAACTACCACTCGTACTTTCACCAGTCGATTTAGCCGTAGTATCAGCAGTAGACGATGGCTTGGCTTTCCCGTTAGAATCAAGATACTTCGAACTCGCACTCTCCACAAGAGACGAGTAATCAGTTGCTGAAACTGGAATGTTGGTTGCGCATGACACCGGTGTCCTGGACGCAGTGGCGGCGCAGAGAGGCCATCCGTCGCATGTGCTAGGATTGCCGCCGATGCAGCAGACGCCATTGTCTTGGCTGTCGCCGCTGGGCACAGATAGAATGCCGGGGCACTTTATGGCGGCAGTATTGATAATGTCGGTGCCGGAGTTGGTAATGCCACTAATGACCCCCTGGGCTGCTACGTGGTTTTGGAGGACCGTCAAGGCCGTGATTTGAGTGAGTGATCGTAGAGAAACCATATTGCTGATGTCGCTGGCAATGTGCGCAATGTAAAGAGGTTTCTAGGTATTTGTAGACTGAGTAGTTGTAAGATGGATTGACAGTTTATGATAGCTTTCTCTTGGCAGAACTATCTCATTTATACCCCTTCAGTTTGCCTCTCTTGGCCTTACCAGGCATCCGACTAAAAGCTAATTCTTGATATCGAAATTGAGGAACTGGCATACGGTTGGCTCGCCCTGGTAGTCTTCGAAAGGCTAGAGCGGTATGACTACCGATCGACGCCGCTAAAGATCAATAGTCTCCAGTATTCTCAGCCCAAGGAGCCGGGCTAGGCTGAATAGCGACAAATGCTTACTGGACCCTCCGACTGCCGTGCGCAAATCCTCTTTTGGGCAGTCCGTAAAGCTGAAGAGCGCGGCACAGACTTCACATTGGGACAGAGCTGTAATGATCGCCAGCCTCGCCGGGCTGACTAGAAGATCCTGGGCGGAAGTTCGGAATCTCGATGACGTCGATTGCAGAGCAGTGATTTCTAACTGGATTAGGCCTTCCAGAACTGTGCCCCTGTTGTGAAGACGGATACAAGATGATATGGATTAATGCTGTGGGCTAGAAAAGACCTACCAGGCGATTGTCTGCATATCAGTTGTTTGTTCAACCGACGTTCCCCAATGTCAATTGTGTTGATTTGAACTGTACGACTTGATGACTGACCTTCAAAAACCTTAAATAGATACCTTCTTTTTCGTGTACCCAATGGTGGTCTCCCTGGATATCGATCGAGGTGACAAAGCCAAGGAACACTAATACTTACGACCTTGGAGCTCTGATCCTACCATGCTTTTAAGAATAGTATCCGGTATCGATTATCTTTTTTTTTATAATCGTCACATTGGCTGGCGGCTGGCAAACACTAGAGAGACATAAACGTGGGATCTTCGCTTTTACTGTAGCTGGCTGGATACAATCATAAGAAGATCAGTATCACATGACGTCAACGTCGACGTCAAACGAAGGGCGCATTTGAGACTATATCAACGTCTTGGCCCGTCGACGTCAACAATCTAATGCCAAGAGGGCAACAGAAATTTTGAACAGCAAAAATTCCAATAATGTCTTCCTCGGCACGAACATCCGACGCGACCATGCGAATACCTGTTCCTCCTCCTAGCGATAGTGAGGGCCAACAAAATGATCACCAATCCTCAGAGCCATGTCTTCCGCCGACCGACCGTGGAAAGGACGCTTATCTTACTCTGATGTGCTGCACAATGGCCCAGGTATCTCTTCATCTTCCTTGCTTCCTCGCACCAAGCTAACATTATCAAAGCTACCAATTTGGGGCTATTCGGTATCATTCGGCATTTTCCAAGAATACTACTCCCGTCCTCCAAGCCCAATCTCGAGCGCATCATCCGGCACAATCGCAACCATCGGCGCCCTCCAACAAGGCGTGATGTATCTCATGATGCCATTCACTTTCCTCATCCTCACGAAATATCCTCGTCTTCGCCAATACTGCGGCCCGGTCGGCCTTCTCATCACAACGTCCAGTCTCACTGCGTCAGCTTTTGTAGATAGTGTTGCCGGATTAATCGCAACACAGGGTGCGCTTTATTCGATTGGCTGTGGGCTGTTGTTCTGTCCGATTTCGCATTACATGAATGAATGGTTTGTCGAGAGGAAGGGAATGGCGCTTGGGGTTATGTGGGCTGGTAAATCAGCGACAGGTACAGATGTCCTGCTACAGGTTTGTCCATCGCGCTGACATCAATTCAGGTATCGCGATGCCATTCATTTTTGACGCGTTACTTCGTCGAATCAGTCTACGCGCAACTATTCTCGCTTGGGCCGGTGCATCGACAGCAATGAGTTTACCAACCCTATTCTTCATCAAACCCAGGATACCTCATCATAACCAAGCTCAAGTCCAACCTCTTTCATTCAACTTCTTTCGGCATACGTCTTTCTGGATGATGCAAGCTGGCGTGATCATACAATCACTGGGTTATCTCATGCCAAGTACATACCTGGCCAGCTACGCGTCAACAATCGGATTACCCAGCATCACAGGTCCTATCCTGCTCGCGTTATTCTCAGTAGCTTCAGTCCCTGGTGGAATCGTGCACGGTATGGTTGGCGACAAGACATCAGCGACAAAAGCCGTCACAATCGCGTCTCTGGGCAGCGCATTGCCCATCTTCTTACTCTGGGGTCTGAGTCTCAATCTCGCAAATTTAGTCGTCTTCGTCGTTCTCTACGGCTTTTTCGCGGGCGGATTTAGCTCAACATGGTCCAACATGTCATCTGATATTCAAAAAGACGACGCGTCCGCTGACTCAGCGCTCATTTTTGGTATGCTCATGGGTGGTCGGGGGATAGGGTATGTTTCAGCCGGACCACTGAGTGGTGTTTTGCTGCAGGCAAAAGCGTCTCTGTCTGATGAGGCTTTGGGTTATGCGACAAAGTATGGGCCTATGATTATTTGCACCGGTGTTACGGCCCTGTTTGGAGCTTGGGCGCCAATCTGGAATGGGTTGAGAGTTGCTCTGGGTACGACTGGTGGTCGCGGTCGCAACCATTGAAACGTTTTGTTGTGTATTATCCGTTGATCGAGATGTTTTGTTGCGCCGTGTTTAATAATCGTCATCAATGGAATTTCTGGAAGAAAGACTCCGAACGGAAATATTTGTAACAATCCGTTCCAATCAGGCTCATTGCAAAGTCAATCGCCATTCTGATACTCAAAGCTACCGGGTAATTCGTGCGGCAATCATCAAGGTTCGACGTGTCCCATCGGACTTAAGATCGGCTTTAATAATCCCTGACCCTTGATGTCATAAGCGAAAAACAGCAACGAGGTAACACAGCATGCATTTCACTGTAAGCACTTTAAAATGCGACTTCAGGCTTCCGTCTCATTACCACCGCTTGTGATCTAAACCGCAAGCTGCTTCTTGTGCAGGCATCTCTTCGTCGTAGGCGTCATGGAAGCTGTGTACGTACACTTTGAGGAGTGGAGCTATCTTGAATTAATAATGTTATCCCTCCAATGGTAGTGGATCGCAGACCATGAGGCTAGAGATAGTTGCAAGGTTTGAAGGTTGTGATTGGCTTTGTTAAAGACAGTAACTACGCTAAACTGTCGTCAGTATTTGCCGTGGAGCCATTGTATCAACATTGAGACGCGCCATGAGACAATACCCCTCACTTGCACTCGCTTGGACCATCCTCAATGACATCAATTTCTTGTTTATAAAACAAAGAGCTCCCCTCATCTCTATTGCCATTGAACATTTTCATCATCTTTATACATATTAAAACTTAGTCAAAATGCCTGTTGAATCTGCCTACGACCCCAAGGACATGCTGTTCCGCCACCTGGGACCTACTGGTCTCAAGGTTAGTGTCTTCAGTCTTGGTGGCTGGTTGACATACGGTAAGAACCACGATGTCTCCAAGAGTTGAGAGCCACGACTAATTGACAACAGGCGGCACACAAAAGGGTGATATTGTTAAGCAGATCCTACAAAAAGCTTGGGATCACGGTGTCAACACTTTCGACACCGCCGAGGTCTACGCCAATGGTGAATCTGAGATCGAGATGGGCCGAGCCCTCAAGGAGCTCAACTGGCCCCGAGACGAGTAAGTCCCCAAACACCACATCCTCAATCAATTGAACTAACAAATCAGGTACGTCCTCACAACAAAGGTCTTCTTCGGCACAGGCCGCAAGGAGCCCAACACCCGAGGTCTTTCCCGCAAGCACGTCGTCGAGGGTCTCAAGAGCTCTCTCAAGCGCATGGAGCAGCCCTACGTCGATGTCGTCTTTGCCCACCGCCCCGACTACGCTACTCCCATGAGGGAGATCGTTGAGGGATTTACTCAGGTCATTCGCAACCTGAACCTTGCCTACTACTGGGGTACCTCAGAGTGGAGCGCTGCTCAGATTACCGAGGCTACTCAGATTGCTGAGCGCTACAACCTTATTGCTCCTGGTACGAATCCACCTTCTATTATTGACTAGTCTAAGGCTAACATTGGCATAGTCGTTGAGCAGCCTCAGTACAACGCCCTTCACCGTGAGCGCTTCGAGGTCGAGTACGCTCCCCTCTACGACCAATTCCAGTACGGAACCACCATCTGGTCTCCCCTCGCCAGCGGTCTCCTTACCGGCAAGTACAACAACGGCATTCCCGAGGACTCCCGTTTCGCCACCAACAAGGCCTTCTTCGAGGGAACCGTCAGCGAGCTTCAGACTGAAGCCGGCAAGGCCAAGATCGAGAAGGTCCGCAAGATGTCCGAGATCGCCGAGCGTCTCGGCGGCAACGTCGCCCAGCTTTCTCTCGCCTGGGCCCTCAAGAACCCCAATGTCAGCACTGTTATCCTCGGCGCCACAAAGGTCGAGCAGCTTGAGGATAACTTCAAGGCTCTTGAGATTTACAAGAAGATGGACGATAAGGTTATGGAGGAGATTGAGAAGATCCTTGATAACAAGCCCAAGGGTCCTGCTACATACAACCGTGAGAGGACTCTGGACTGGAAGCCTTAGATGGTCTAGATATGAAGAGTAGATCATCTAATAATGAAAAGCGTTAATGCTCTCAAATTATACTGGTCACTTACTGGCAAGTGACTACGCAGTCCACGCCTCCCTTCTTGTTTACTATCTTTCAGAGGAACAAAAGACACCACAAAACTTTTGTTTCTCTTACAAGTGACCCGGTGGGGTGTGTCATGTCTCTAATGTCAACACAAGTCACGGCAGGGTTTGGAATTGTTCCTGAGAAGCCGCAAAGGATGGTAGTAGTAAAAACAAGATTACTATGTTCAAGAACTATATACATGTTCATATATACAATATCAACCCCAACTCATCAACATCCAAAATCGTTACAACATCATCCATCATATCTAACATCCAGAAGGCAGAGTGAAGCTCTCAGTTCGGCTAGAGGAGCTGTACTTAGCAGCCGTACCAAGACCTCTCTTGGCAAAGCCCTTCCACAGCTCACACTTGTTCTTACCACCAGTAAGAGCAGTATCAGCATCAATGATAGCATCACGAGCCTGGACCATGTTGGGGTTGCAAGGCTGCAGAGCCATGCCGTCCATGACAAGCTTCATGGAAAGGAACTTTCCATCAGTAGGGATCTGGCCGTTGTACTTGGGCATATCATCGTCGCTCTTGCCGTGCTTGTCAATCAGGTTCCACATGACCTCGTAGAGGGCTGTCGCCCAGATCGTGCCGATGGCGTGGACGCTGCCCAGGCCGTTGGCGCTCTTGTAAGTCAAGGGGTTGGTGGTCAAGCTGGTGGCGTAGGGGTAGGCGCGGATGCCCTTGGGCTCGTTGGAGATCCAGTCGCCCATGGGCTTAACAGCGGAGCGAGTGTCCTTGGGTTGCAGTTGAACGGCGATAGCCATGAAATCACTCCATCCTTCACCCATACCTCCAGATTCACCACCCTGGGAACGTCAGTCTTTATCTGATAGAAGATCTAGGGAAACTTACGGGAAGACAGCCAGAGTTGGCGGGACCGCCAGTCAGACGGTTGCTAAGACCGTGAGTGTACTCGTGGATAACAACACCAGCATCGAAAGAAGAGTCTCTCATAGGAGTACTCGTGTCCCAGAGGTACATCCTCATGCGACCAGGCAGACCATCAGGAGGAGTCGAGAACTGCGCATTGTTCAGGCGCGATCCATCCTGCGTCATAAGAATAACTGCATCATCGGCGACACCTCCAGCGTTGTTGTTGTTAGCCTGGAAGTTACCAGCCTTCTCATCGAAACCAAGAGCGTGGAGAACGTCGTGGTACTTGTTGGCGGTGTAGAAAAGCTGAGTGGTAGAGGCATCGCGGTACTTGGTGGGGTCTGTCTCGGTAAGAGAGTACTTGTACTCGAAGGTGTAAGACTTGGAGTCGGGGCGGTAGTTGTTCAGGTAGGCGCTTCCACCAGAGGGGTTGGTCTGGGCAATACCGTTGTTGCCGCGGGTGGTGGTGTAGTTGCTGCTGCCGTCGCTGTGCCATCCAAATGGCGAGAAGGCAAGGTTCTGGGGGTCCTTGACAACAGAGCGAGATCCTGCAGCGGGATCGTTAACACCCCAGGGGCTGATACTAGGTTAGCCTCTATTCATAATACCCTCGAAGTCAAACTTACTAAACCTCGTAAGTAGCCTCAGCGTTGTAATCAACAACACCAACAACCTCATCAGTCTTGGCAGCATTGACATAGGTCAACAGCCAGTTGTCGAGAGTATCAGTCTCAACTCTCCAAGTAAGCTTCAGCTTTCCGTCGTCGACGAGATAAGTGAGCTTAGCCTGAGGCTTGCTGACGGTACCAGATGTGCCGGTGAACTCGTAGTGCTTGTCACTTTTCTTGACAGCCTTGGCGTTGTCAGCCTCGACGGGAAGAGAGAGAACCGAAACGGTGTCCTTGAGAGCTTCGACGGGGTCCTTCTCGTCACGCTTGGTTAGAGGACCGGGCATCTTGCCCTCGTAGAAGCTGTTTCCGTAGGAGAAGACTTCTCCATCAGCACCAATCTGCCACATATTAGTAAACATTCCGACTCAACAGGTACGGAGTCACTCACGTTGACGTTGAAGTCAGCATTGTCAACATCAACACCGTTGACGGTCTGCTTAAAGTTGACGTGCGCAATACCATTGCTTCCAACGTAGTGATCCTTGGCCATGCGGAACTCAGCCTTGGGGAAAGTGGCCTTGACGAGGTCCTTGGCAGTCTCGGTGTAGTCAGCTCGCTTGGTAACGACCTTGGCGCTGGCATCCTCAGGAAGTTCCTCCTGAGTGACATACTCTGCCATAGGGGCCAACTTGAAGGCCTCCAGGTCGATAGCACGCTTGCTTAGGGGAGAAGCATTGGGGCTTCTTCGTTGAGGGTGGGCTCCGGCTAGGCCGGTGAGTCCTATGAGGATGAGGCTGTCTGAGAAGCGCATGTTGATAAAGAGTGAGGATGAAAGAGTGTTGATGATGCAGCTCAGCTACTCCCAATGGCGATCCTTCGGCTTTTATATAGTCGATAGCTAGAAACAGAGTATCTATGTTCCTATCCAACTTCCCAATCCATCCGGGACTTTTGCACATCTTGGCCGCTTAGACGCCCAACACTAGCCATTGCCCTATTTTGGGATCTATACGGGGTCTTTTGTCTGGGGTAACTGATTGTCCACGGCAGTTCGAGCACGCGATCATGAGTGATAGCGAATTTATGGAGCCTGATTACTGTTGTCCTGACTAGTGTCTTGGCCAGCATACTGTGGTACTGTACTGCGGTTATGCTGGCTGCAGCAGGATAGGAAGGTCTGTCGGATAAACAAGAGCCGTGAATGAAACGGCTCGGGACGAACCATCAGGGATTAGACGGTGGATATGGGGTCGGAGTTGACTCCCAATGAGAGATAGACTCTCTTACGAACGGTTAGCTAACCCGCGTATTCTACGGTAGGAGTTAAGCTTATCAAGAATAAAGCCAGTCGATCATCATGTTACTAACTTTACCTCAACTTTAGTGTCAGTAGATAGTGTCACGTTACAGCGCTTACTACAGAACACGAGGAATCGATATTATTCCCCTTGGCACCAAGACCCCCAAGAAAGCATCTCAAAGTAATACGCGCTGATCATCAAGATAAAGACCCTAAATGCATGCAAGCGCCTTCGACGGCCCCTGCGTCGGACGAGCTTCTTTTTTAGCGAGTCATGCGCCATGGACAACCCCTGCATGATCTAGGGACCTTCCGCGTTGGGACATGTGCGCCGGTAATATAACCTCCGTTATATCCAATTGTTATCAATTTGACCAGTCAGGTTGGGCTGCGGACGATGTTATATGCCGTTGCGAGATTTATTAAGAGGGCGATGACCCTTTGAGCTTTGACTTGCCTTTTCGAATGTCTTGGTTCCACTGGCCATGTGGTCTTGGTCGACGTTGAGGATATGATCGTCTAGGAAGGTAGCATTACGCTTTGATTAGGTGCAGAACGAATACATACGACCTTCTTGGCAAATCGCGTGCGTGTTATCATTGTGCAGTAACAGCGACTCCCAATTCCTACCCTGAACTTCAACGATCAAACCACAAGTAGACACCTCAAGTTCTACGCACTAACAAGACTCTCAAAAAGAATGCAGTAGAGAATAGATTATTGAAAGTATGAATTAACAATGAGACCTGCAGCGACATCCAACACACAGGGTTAGGAAAAAATGTATGGTGGTGCTACAAACCGGTGGTGCTTCAAAATGACAATGGTTCGGAAGCGGCTGGAAGAGGAGGCGATCAACAATACCTAAAATGTGCAACAAATTCAACTTCAGGTAAATAGAGTCAATTGAAGAGTAGTTGAATAACAGAAACTTTCGCCTTTCTTCGTATTTCTTGTAGAACCATGTCTGTTCGGCCAGATTGGTTCTTGCGGCGGCCAAATTGGCCGGCGGTATGGGGATAAAGTGGAGACGACCGGCGAAGTTGGTCGGTTAGAGCCTCAACACCAGAGCAAATGTCGACGATAGCTTATGAAAGCATGGCTAAATTGGCCGTCAACGTTCGAGTTGCGTTGGGTGAATTGACTTCTATTAGTAATGGTAGAAGCTATATAAAACCATGAAGCTCTGTCTGTGTCAACCAACTCATCAACAGCTCATCAACCCATCAATCGATTTACCATCTTCTAAACCACCAGACAATCAATAAACATGACCGTAAACTACCCTCTCGCACTGGTCACCGGCTCGACCCAAGGCATTGGCCTCGCGGTAGCTCAAGCCCTCGCCACAAAGCACAACTACCATGTCCTCCTCGGCGTCCGCAACACCCAAGCCGGCGAGGAGATTGCTTCTGATCTTCGCAACAAAGGCCACAAGGTGGATGTTGTCGAACTCGACCTCACTTCTCCCGAGTCTATCACCAAAGCTGTGAAGCACATCGAGCAGAAGTACGGCTACCTTGACGTTCTTATCAACAATGCTGGAGTTTTGCTTGATATGAACAAGGACCTGACAACTTGGGACCTCTACCAGAAGACTTTCGCAACCAACGTCATCGGGACCGGTACTCTTACCCAAACTATCCTTCCTCTTCTTCGACTGGCCAAGACAGGTCCACCAAGAATTGTTTTTGTCACCAGCGTCATGGGCAGTCTCACCTGCACTACCGACAAAACAACCATTTACTACAACATCGATTACAAGGTCTACGACGCTAGCAAAGCAGCTGTCAATATGCTCATGTTCAATTTCGCGCGTGAGCTGGATGATGTCGGTGGAAAGGTCAATTCTGTTTGTCCGGGTTTGGTCAAGACGGCTTTGAGTGGATTTCATGAATATGGCACGAGCACAGAGCTTGGGGCTCAGAGGATTGTGGAGGTGGCTACTAATATGGATAAGGATGGGCCGACCAGGACTATTAGTAATCGAGATGGGGAGATTCCTGTATAGATAGACATTATTGGTTAGCTTGTATATTGCCAACCCTTGTCACCGCACTTTAGCCTAAACTCCGAACCCTCATTTGCTTACCGACTGCCATTTTCCGTCTCATCTTGTGATATCAACCGTAGCATTCAATGGAAATCTCGACAGAATTAGCCTTCTTCCAGACATGTCAGCTCTGCGACAAAGTCTTTACCCAGGGTATGCAGTTTGATCCGTGAGGCAATTGTGGCTGCTGACGCGACGTGACAGAGCATCCATTCAAGCGCCACGTCAATTACTGTCGTCGCGCCCAGAGTCAACGAAAAGGACGGCCAAAGTCGTGCACTGGCTGTAGAACAGCTAAAGCGAAATGTACTTTTGGTCAACCGTGTTCGCGGTGTCAGAAAAAGGGTGTTCGATGTGTATACCCATGTTCTGGTGTGTCGTCAATTGGACAGGCGCACCAAGTTGACGACGACCTACAAGCGCTTGAATGCTTCACGACACCAGAATCTGATCAAGTGTCCTTTGATTTCAACGATTTATTAGTGGATACCATCTCGACAGTGACAACGGACCCGACAAGTATTGATATGGACATGTCATGGTTCAACATCTCCAACGACATGCAAATCAACATACCCATGCAATCCCTCAGCGCCAAGGGTGATTTAACGCGAGTATCAACTCGGCTTTCGAGCTTACAGTATGCATCGCGGGTCATAATGCAAATGCTCTACGCGTTCCCCCAGATGATGCTTCGTCGTCAAACCTTTCCGCCTTTCATTCATCCCCATTGGCACCAGAAACACCTCCCAGAGACCCTCGCCAATTGTATGAGCATCGCACGATTATTTGCTGCGAGGACACCTGAGACAGAGTCATTTTTGTGGAAGATGATCAGTGCGGAAGAGGAGCGCTTTCGCGACAAGGTACGTTGATGAGTGGAGATGAAAAGACGAGGCTGATACGGGTAGTTATATTCTTCCTCACCTTACCAAGTTCATCTCTGTCTCCAAGCCATGATCATCTACATGATCATGGCAATGAGCGATAACAGAGACTGTATATCCAAATTATTCGAGACAACAGAGGTATCTATTCTCATTCACCCCACAACAAAGTCAATCATTTACTCATCATGACAGCTCATCGGTTCCCGCTTCCTCGATCTAGAAGGAAGTTATTCAACATCAGAGTCTTCCATAGAATGGAATGACTGGATCTTTGCCGAATCTCGCCGCCGCATGTCCTGCCTCTGGCTGATAATCAGCTGTGTCATAACCATCGAAAACGGTCATGCAGGCAGTGGTTGCCATGCCCTACATGACCTGCCTCTGCCATCAAGTAAAATGTTATGGGAAGCAAAGACACTAGAAGAATGGCAGACTGAAAAGGCGTTTTTTGATGTGAGTCGTCCACTGAAGACAGTAGGGGAGCTTGTTGGCGCGAAGGGGAATGTGGGGGACATTGTGGAGAGGCAGAAGTTGTTAGCTTGGGAGCTGGGGAGTGATAAGATGGCTGCTATGTTGGATATTGCTGTTGAGTTTGTATGGGGTCGGACTTTGTGATCGTCTTTTTAGAGTCTTGATAAGTGTCAATTATCATCAAACTCGGATTTCGGCATTTCTGATAGCCATCTACGTCATAAAAAGCAAAACCACGAAGATGATTACGAGACGCGTGTTAGCAGTCAGGTGGTGGTTTCATCTCCACGCCCCTAAATCTAAGGCGCGTCGTAGTCGTAACCTACTCAACGCGTTCCTCTGTCGACGCGATTGAGATGCTCCATCGCAATTTTAGGGTCTTCAGTGGGTCGAACTATCCAATTCGCTTCCAAAGTTTTGACTCAGCTCGTTCAATATCGCCGTCATCATCCGCATTCAACTCTGCAGCCATGGCTTTTGCAGCTTATCGACCGGATCCGTCCTACCGGGCGGGTTTATACTCTCTCAAGAGGAAGAACTTTGAACCCACTCCTCCTCCTTCACCCAAGCACCAGGAACGCGAACAATCCTACATCAGCATCTCATCTGACGAAGATGAAGATGTACCAGCCATTCAGTTCGGTTCAGGACCGAGGCTCTGCCCGGAGCAGCAAAACCTCGTCAATCTCATCATGAGCGGTCGTAACGTTTTCTTCACCGGATCAGCAGGTTGCGGAAAATCAACAGCCCTCAAAACTGCCATCCGTCTACTCGAAAAACAACAACTAAATGTGTTTGTCACCGCACCAACCGGCATTGCAGCTTTGAACGTCGGCGGCATTACACTGCATAGCTATATGGGTTGGAATACTACCGACGCGGCCCAAAGTCTGAGGGCTGTCATTGTCAAGGCAACACAAAAGAGAAGAACCTCAGGTGGCAACAAGGCACCGAACCCGACTGCCAAACGTCTACGACAAACAGATGTTCTCATCATCGACGAGATCAGTATGATTGAAAACAACTTCATCACACGAGTGGAAGCTTGTTTACGCGATATCCGTGGTGGCTCTTGGGGAGGCCTGCAAATCATCGTCACAGGAGACTTTTGTCAGCTACCCCCCGTGAAACCATTTGAGCACTGCGTAGAGTGCGGAGCTCATCGGATCAAGTGGCGCGAGAACGATCAAGGGAAAATGTGGTGTCCCAATGGTCACGGCCCCTGGATGGAAGAGGATAAATGGGCTTTCAGGAGTCCTGCCTGGAAAGCTGCAAACTTTGCCTGCGTCAATCTCCACGAAATTCACAGACAAAACGACGAAGTATTCATCAAAATTCTGCAGAAATGTCGCCTTGGTATCCCCTTTACGGAAGACGATTATCAAATTCTGTTCAACCACGAGACGGAGCCAAACATGGAGGAAACCGCTACACAACTGTACTGTCTGAAACGGGACGCTGCAGTCAAGAATGCGCAGAAGTTCAAGCAGATTGTCGATCACGAAACGTATGAATACAAGGCTCTTGACAACATCATATTTCCCGAAGGCTGGCAGGGGAAGAAGGAGTGGTACAACAAACGTAAAACATCTGACAATACTTTGGCGAAGCTCGACGACCATCGTTTCAATCCAAAAGTGGAGACGAAGGAGTCACAACTCGTCGTTCTCCAAGTCAACCTCAACCAGGAAAAAGGTCTCGTGAACGGCAGCCAAGGTTTTATCGTCGGCTATGACCCCATCAAACTAGATGAATTACCTAACATCGAGGGTCCTGACGCGGAACTGAGAATGGCGGAAGCCCGCAAATTCACACACCAATACATGAAAGCGAATCCCGATCAAGAGATGCAATGCTGGCCCATCGTGCAGTTCAAAAATGGTCTGCGAAGAACCATCTATCCAGTCTGCGTTGTCGGTCTACAAGGCGTCACGGGTATCAAAACCATGCGAACACAAATCCCGCTCCTACCAGGCTGGGCTCTCACGATCCATAAGAGTCAGGGTATGACGCTTGACAGGGTGATTATCAACTTGAAGAAATCCTTTGAGCCGGGGCAAGCGTATGTTGCTTTGTCTCGAGCGACGACTTTGAGAGGACTGAAGATTGGGGGTGGTGATAGGAGTGATCTCTCGATCGGTGTGGGTGGGAACCAGGAGGTGCATGAGTATCTGAGGAAGACTTTCGGGGATGGTTTGTATGCCGATCACCAGGGCCGCACTCTTGGATCGCGATAGGAGAATGTATTATGTTGAAGCCGTGTTGGTGATACCGTCGCTGGGGCGTTTTGTGTATTGATATCGATTGTATTGGGCTTTTGGTTACGGAGTAGTAGGAGTCTTCGGATGGGCGGGTTGAGATTAGGAATACCACATGTAACTGCGCATAACAGCTGCGCATAGGAATCGTACAGAACTGGCTAAGAATTGTATTGATTTGGTTTATCAATCCACAGGCTCCCAACCATTTAACCACCAGTGACATCGGCGTCTGCTCTTTCGACCCCAACCTCTCCAATTCCATCCCGTCCAAGATAGCCCAGTCTCGGATAAGGAGTTGGGTATCTGTTATTTGCATCGCTTACCCAGATTGGGTAATTCGGGTTCTTTGCAAATATGTCAGTCAGTTCATCTTCATGATAGGTATGACTTACATCGTCAAAGAACGGATGTTGGGCCTCAACATCGTAACGTTCCTGTTCCCACTCATCCTCACGCAAATGTCGTCTTTTACACCAGATGCATCTAAAGGTTGTTCGATGCGAAACAGCTCTTCCACATTTACACCAATACTATCCTGTTAGCGAGTCCTCTTCTCGAGGGTGCAGGGGTACCTACCGCTCGTATAAAAGCGTGATCATTCAACGTTTTAGAAGGCTCAGAGTCATCGCCATAGTCAACGCCATATTGCATCCACTCCCATTCCATCTCAGTTCTTTCATCAAAATACTCCCTTGTCTCTTCTCTTTCTTTGCCCTCACACTTTACACAAATCCATCGTTTGTACCTATCACAATCGCATCTCTCGTTCAAAAACTTCCCCTTCACTTCATTTTCCGCCTCTTCATCACACCTTTCGCACAAACACATAATATTATCATACTGTAGACCCCCCATTATATGCGGTCGGCGGTTCGGATAGGAGTTGGCTGGCGCTGCACGGGGATAGAAACGGCATTCCTCACAGATGTTTACACCGCATTTGAGGCAAGGTAGAGCATCTGCCTCGGCGCACTTGACGTTGTACAAATGTACCTCGATTTCTTCGTCACCTTGGCCATGAGGACTGTTGGTCAGCTCTCCGGGCAGTTTGGAACCCGGCAACTTGGAGAGTGAACAGTATGGACCTGCGTAGGCTTGCCGTGTTAAGAGACCGTGTCCATCACAGAGGGATTGGCGGGTTAGATAACTAAATATCTTGGGGGAATGGATGTAGGCATATGCTGAGCGGGATGTTAAACTGAGGTTGTGTAGGTCGAGGGTTGAGAGCCAGGGTGATAGGGAGGTGAGGATACTATAGGAGGCGATGAGGTCGATGAGATCAGGACGGATATTCTCTGAGGCCATTATGAAGTGTCTTCGATGGACAGAAATCACATTAGTGCTGATATCTCGTTGGGCGCTGGATGACTCTTGTAAGACCAGCCGTCAACGTTATGTCACGTGGGTAAGCGATTAAAGTCTGACTCACGGGTGAGGTCTATCCTATTCGGTGCTTATCTTTACCAAGAATGCAACCTTGGCTTGTTCATGGCTTCGCTTGGACGTCAGATGAGATCAGCCGAGTCCATGCGCTTATTGGCAATAAGCAATGATTACAACCTTGATTGTGGGTACACGAGCTTTTTGTCTTGGCCAATATCGGCGATTTAAGGTTTGGTCGTCGACCTTAGCTTGGAGTCGAGACCTTGTTCTGTAAGACCTTTAAGCGTACTATTGACGCCAAGTGTCTCAAGAGCTACACTCAAGTGGCCAAACTATCTCCAAATTTGGGTTTCTTGTCGGATATACGGCAAACATCAAGGTAACCTGAACGACAAACCGCCTGGTACCGTGAGGGATTGAAGGAAGTCTCGATGGAATATTTATTGAGCGACTCTCTTTCTTGGTTGACCTGTATGTCTCTGCTTTGCCCAGCGTATTCATTTAGCTCATCTCGCCATAGCCGCTGATGCAAAATGAACATCACAACACCTTCTCTCCCTCCGCGCTGATCAAGTCAGCAATCCACTCCCTATGCTTCTCGACCAAGTGCGGACTATGTCCAGATTCAATCTCCAAAATCTTCGCTCCCCATCGGTCAGCGACAAATGTCAAAATATCCTTGGTAAAGATAGTATCATTCTCGCAGAGCACCATTAGCTTGGGAATGTTCAAGTCCGCTGGTGTACAGGGAACAGTGACCTCAAATGGTCCTTTGCTCTGATGGGTAAGCGTCGGAATAATCTCATTAGCGACACTCTGATCAATGTCGCTGAAGAACGCGCTCATCAGTTTGTCGTTCTTTAGAGGTAGGCGTGTTTCCTGGTGGACGTCAGTTTAATGAACTTAGGATGTGGCATAGGTCAACCCACAGATACATCGTGGAACCAAGCAGATGTGTACTGTCCACCAACAGAATCATACATCGAAATACCCTTTTGCAAAACAGGCGTCGGTGCGATGAAAACTATGGAAGCAAAGCCACCTTGCAGACCCTTCTGCTCTCGCTCAGCTAGCGTGTGGCCATTGACGGCGACTTGGAGCGGCACAGCACCGTAGCTGTGTCCTACAGCGATGACCTTCCTTCCGCTGTCCAAGTAGGGCAGGATCTCGCCGTGGATGGCCTTGACGTCGTCTTCTAGATCTTTACCATCAACACAGTCATCGTAGCCAGCGGAAGCGAGGGTTGGAGTGATGACAGTGAGGCCTTTTGCTTCAATTGAGGTGATCAATTGGGAGTAGTGCTTTGGTTGATGCCAGGCACCGTGGACAAAGAGGATCACTGGCTTTTGTTCTTGAGACATTCTGTGCTGTTTCTTGATGATGAATGGTAAGTTGGTGACGCTGGGATTAAATACAGACAGGCTCAATGCTGACGGTGTCCGTGACAGACGAACCGTCACCAGGATTGCCTTGGCATCCTCACGAGCCTGTCATTTCATCGCATTTCCGAACCAAACCTGTCACATTTAACAGGGTTATCTATGCTGACCAACATTGGAAAATGGCTTGAAGGATTTACCACTCGCTACCCAGCCAATAAACAGCGCCATGGCGATTGGTGCGTAAGCACTAATACCACATCCTACGCAGATTATCGCTCAGCCTTATACGAAATGGACTGGCTTGTGGTTCAATGCGAGTTCGGAGGAGTGAGTTGCCGTCGTTCAGTGAGCCCGTCATGCTACCTGAAGAGCTTTCATATTCTGTCCGTTAATCGCCTACCGGCTTGGCGCTTATCAAGCGCAGCCTCCCACAGCGCATCGCAACGGCTACAACCGGCGACACTGGCCGCACGAGACGTCTTTATAGCGATATCACTTTCCAAACATGTGCAGCGAAGTCGGCCTAGTGAATGTATGTCAGAGCGGTTTTCCGCCAATTGGTAGGGACAGTAGTAGCTTGTTTGAGTTGGTTCTCTTCAATCACCAACTCTGGAGAAGTCTGTGACATGTTGGTAAGCATCGAGACAAACTCTGCAGTTGAAGAAGTTCGTGTGATCAAAAGTGTTGTTCTATCAAGTACGCATTGCCGGGCATCCTATCACCAGATGTATCACAAGCAAACTCCGATTAGCAGTTAAAGAAATAAATCAACAGCCGTTTTAGCATAGCCACTGGTTGGCTAAATCTTCCGTCAGATGACTCGACGGTGCCTCTGAATCCCCTGACTATGATAAATATATAAGACCCTCTTTCCGCTCCAATTTACACGCCTATAACAGCAAGAAGTCTTACAAACCATCATCTGTATCAGACATACTCATTTAAGATGTGCATGGTAACTTATACCAACGTTTGGTGCGCCTGCGGCAAGCTCTATTCCTTCACGAGAACCGAAGACTCTTGTCCGGCAAAAGGCACTTCAAGATGTAGTGTTAACACGAGCAGCAGAGAGATATCAACCACTGACATGTGTGACAAGTGCAAGGAGGAAGATGAGAAGAAGAAAAGGAATATGGCTTAAGAGTCTTGATTAAGGCATTATTCTCAGCGGTACTAGGCGGAGCCAACTGTTTGATTCTGGATGTTAATAACAACGTGCCTACCTGTGATGGCTCCTCGCATGGATCACTCACAGTCAATAACTCTAACCTAGTAATTGAATCAGGCATTACAGCTCGTTATAAATATTACGTATCTGTCTTGTCCTAACCACTGGCTTACTTCCTGTCTGCACAACCACAGCGACACTTTACAGCTTAAATCTGCCTCAAACTTCAATTACGAAACATCAAGTAAACAATCATGTGCAAGGTCAAGATCTACCATAACTGGTGCAAATGTGGGGAGCTTGAATCCATCGACAGGAATGAATTTGACTGTGACGAGAGGAACAAACCAGAGCACATGGTTAAGGAAGTCACATATGACGCTCCTAGCGTTCCTGGAGAGTGTCAATTATGCATTAAGTTGCGAGAGGAGGAAGAGGAGAAGAAGATGAGGGCCCAAGTGTCGTGATGCAGGCTTGATTCGCAAGGTGATTAAGTGTACTGCCTTGTACGTCAACTGTGAGTTGAATAGGTATGCTACCACAGCAGCTTTGTAGCAGTTGGTATCGAAGCAAGGTATACTGTTATTAAGTGACTAGACCTTTCTATAAAAAAGCCTCTTTCGAGCACAATCCCCTGTTCTTCTCCTTCTTCTTTATCTAGTAGACTCCCAACCATCAACAAGCATAACTGGAAACGAAGTTTATCGAGATGTGCCAAGTCGAAGTCCGTCACAAGTGGTGCAAGTGCGGTGAGTTCGACAATGTCGAATGGATCGAGGAAAGCTGCGACAAAAAAGGAGCAGATGGCCACATGTCCGAAGGAACCAAAATCAACGTAAAGAACATCGACGGAGAATGTTCAAAATGCGAGAGCGTAAGACTCCAGAAAGAGGCGGAAGAGGCTGGTAAGAAGACAGGGCCAGATGTAGCATTCACAGGTGGGTGGCTCAATGAGGACGATCTGGTGCCCCAGGCAGAGAGGGTTAAACTTTCGAGGGAGATACAGGAAGCTCAGCGGGTTAGGGAGGTGAGCACGGAGGACTAAAAGCACGGCGCATGGGTCAGTGAATGTGACGCGTGAGGTAGCCATGATAGACCAGAATATACTTTTGTGTACTTGAATAAGTGTCTGTCAAGCGTGACATGTCCAAGAGCGCAAGCTTTTAAAGCATAAGAGTGAGCTACAAGACACTGATTGTTTAATGGTGAGGCAGCTTTGTCAGGGTCGCATATGCAAAAGCAACCTAGAAAAGGCCGTACCATCGTCGTATGCCAGCGACTCAGAGGTGCAATTTCCTGTATAACAGGGAGACCTTTCGTATGATGGAACTCTCCCTGTTCGCAACCCAGTCCATTATAGCAAGTTCTTTCCTCAAAGACACCAACTTTGACAGAGAATTCATCATGTGCCGCACAACCGAGCGCAAGTATTACTGCCAAGATTGCGGCGAATTTTATAACATCTACATCATTCGAAAAGCCATGTCCGGACGTTGGAACGGCCAAGTACAATCCAACGAAAAGTGTGTTTAATTCAACAAAGCCAGCTTCCGAGTGCAAGGAATTTATTACAAAAAAGAAGAAGAAGGAGTAGGAGAAGCAGTGAAGATATAAGACAAAACGTGGGGTACGACATTCAGTGAGGTTGGCGCAGACTAACGTTATTTACTTTTTGATACATCAGCAAAAAGAATTGAAAGGATTAGCTTCTGATTGACAGCCACAGAGCGATCACGGAAGGCATCACGGGTAGACGTATATAAAAACGAGAATTTCTCATCTTGGTTCTTTCTTTGAATGCTTGAAACTATATATAGAGTATGACAAAGCCTTCGTGATGTGCCTCCACAACTTAAACTATTATTGGTGCAAAACTTGTCACTGGCTCATCGCCTGGTCGCCAAGACCAGTAGTTCCGGAATGTCTCCAAAAAGGAACGCTACAGTGTGTGCCACTACTCAAATACAACGACTTTGATCTTCCATCAACGGAATGTGAAAAGTGTATTGAGAAGAGAAGGAAGGAAGAGGGGGAGACAAGGCAGGAGGAAAGTTAAGGGATTATGCGGGACTTCGCCTCCGAATCTTTGAACGACCGTCATCAGCTTATTGGGAGATACAAGAAGAGACGTGTGAACATCATTTCCAATTTCGTATGTAGCATAAACATTGCCAGCTGTTCTATAGTATCGTCAGAGGTACTCGATCCGCGACCATCACCCGTCTCTGCAATCCTTACTTCCTGTCCAATCGTAATCAATTAATCTTAAATAGCCACCCACAATGGTAGTAAGCGCTATTTTTAATCCGAGTGGCTACGCCTTCATGATCAGCGGCGCAGCAGACCGCCGTGTAACATCGGAGCTGACTTCAGGATTCGGGGCTAACTTCTCACGTAATGTCATCACGGCTCTTTAAAGACGTCAGATGTCCCATTGATGATCTTTTTAACCGAGCTCAACATACCAACAATGTCTTTGCAAAATCTGCCGACTGAAATTATAGAGCTGATTGCCAAGCAAGTGCATCAGCTCAGTAGCCTCAATTCTCTATGCAGAGCGAACAGACGATTTCACCTCATACTGAACTGGCACTTGTACCAGAGAGACGCCAAGCGACCTTGTAAGGCACTCTTATGGGGAGCCTCCACTGGAAATGTGGAGGTTATGCAACGATCTTTGGATCTCGGTGCCAATATCCACGTTAAAAATATCGAAGACAAAACTCCACTACTCAAGGCTGTTGAAGGTGAAAGTCTGGAGGCCATCAACTTTCTACTTGACAGAGGAGCAGACATCAATTACTCCAACACCTATGCTGACAGCATCATGTACGTTGCTGTTTTCACGCGCAATGTAGATGTCGTCAAACTCGTTCTTGAACGTGGGGCAAATCCTGATGCTCTTTCTTATGCAAACACGCGGCCACTGTCGTTAGCTGTTGCAAGAAATGACATTGCGATCGCTGAAGCTTTGGTCAAGAGAAAGGCTCGCATGGATGAGCCGGGGCCGGGGTACTATACACCGCTGATCACGGCTGTACATGAGGCCCGGTACGATATTCTAAGGATGTTCATCGAAAATGGTGTCTTTATCACAGACAAGGATGGGTCTCTTGGAGCTGAAGGACTGAGACGTGCCGTTCTGAATAAAGACTACGAAGCGTTGGATATTCTTCTCAAAGCTGGTGCTGACCCTGCGAAGAACGGATGGCACGGTCGCTGTACGATAATGGAAGCTGCATGTATCGAGACAGAGGACCTTGCGATATCACTTGCTGAGAGTGTTGCGAATTTGGAGGAGCTGAAGGACAAGGATGGCGAGGGACTCTTGTATTATGCTGTTGGGTCTTGTTGTAAGCGATTTACAAAATATCTCTTGGATCGCGGTCTTAGTATCGATGATACCAACGAGCCGGAACTAAGCAAAGTGTGTAATCTATTGTAAAGTAGTTACCTGGATTTTTAGCTACTAATTAAATTTTTGTACTTTTAAGCTAGAACTAAGAGGTGCTATCGAGGCCTGATGTTCCGACGAATTACATTATTCCTGTTTATAAAGCATCACTGGGGGTTCTATTCACTGATATAGTAGATTCCCCCAATGGATCTGTTAATCTAGCGCTGCTGTAACTGAGTCATCTACCATACCCAATTCTTCAGTGCCTCCTCGTCCCCCACAGCCCTCTCGTCCTTGTCGACCTTCTCAGCCTCCCTTACCAACTTCCCATACTCCAGGAACTCTTCCATCAGCTTCTCCTCCTGATCTGCCAGCCTGCGGCGCTCCTCTTTCTTCCATTTGATATCGCGATCCATGTCTTCGATCAATAGCTGGACCTCTACCAGCTCCTCCCTCTTCTTCTCCTGCTCCACCCACATCTCGCAGACGGTGAGGGGAGCTTGCTTGACTAGGTCAAGCTTCTCTGTGCAGCAGGTGATGCAAGGCATATAGAGGGGGGCTTGCTTTGATTCCTTCATGCTGTAGGAGTTCTCGGTGCAAGGTGAATAGTTGTAATGTGGATGTTTGTTGAGGATGAGACGGTTCATTGATGTGATACTATGGAGAGTCCTTTTAGTCAGTAGAGATAGCTGACTAGACTTATAGCTGATGACTGCATGGTGGTTAGACCATGATTCATATCGTAAGGTATCTAAAACCATTAATCACCTCCATCGAAATAGCAGCTAAACTATGATTCAACATTACCTAGCTCAGTGATTGAATGTCTGCAGTATGACCTTCTGTGAAACCAAGAAGACCTGAAAGGTCCGTGACTATTACCTCTTAACCCTTCGTCCTTCACGTATAGCTTCGCCAAATCCCCAAATCCTCTATTCCACCTAAACCTTACTGTTATTAGTTTCACATTCTTGCCAATTGACTCTTTTACTTCCAAGAGGCTCGGTTCTTCAGCTTCAAGTGACTCCCTTACGACCTGAAGTCTCACCTCTCTGTTAAGTCTAGTGATATTCAAGATATTGCAGTATAGTTCACTGACGGTGAAGCCAATAGGTAGTTCTCGTATGGTAGTGCCAGTATGTTTGTGTAATGATTTTTACTTGTGGCTCTTTACTTTTTACTGCTGTATTCATATACATGGAGAAATATGTACAACGGCAAACAGCATCTTAGTCTTACTCTTGATCACCACTCACGTTGTCTTCTTCGCAAACATGTACGCCCACTCGTTGCCTACTGAATTGGAACTATATAAATGCAGTGGACTAAAGACTATAAGCAGTCCCGGTAGCTACGGCTTTCACCAGGTGTCCAAATTTCCACTTCCGTGAAACACAACAGATCCGGCGCGATTACATATTACCACTCCGAAAACTTAGCTCTCTGCTTGTTGCACGACTTCGCATATTTTTCGATCTCCTCCTTCAACTCCTCTTTCTCCTTCTTCAACTTTTTAATCTTCTTATCGAGCGATTCCAACTTAATCTTCCTCTTGATGCAGGACTCTTGCTTCTTAACCTTCTTCCTTTCTTCTTCCTTATCCTTGATCTTGGTTCTAATTTCCTTGAGATCCTTTTCTCGGGACGCAAGACTGCCAGTCGTTATATGCAGTGCCGCCAATTCCAGGAAGTCGCCCTTGTCTTTTTCCTTGTGCTGGTGCTGACCGGACTTGCTGGACCTGCCGGACTTGCTGGACTTACTAGCCTCCATGTTTTGGCTGGTTATATTCCTTGGTTATATTCCTTCGTGAAATGAATGTGCCAGATGTGATGATGGCTATCAGGTTCCTCGCTCCTAGTGACAGGAGAAAGCCTAACAATTATAGATCTTCTTCTCGGCCGACGCTGTTCATCAGACTCCTTTGGAAGATGCGAGCCATCTGGTGCAGAAGCACACTCAGAATTCGCGTCCGAATCAGAATTGAATCGAGCGCCAGAATCAGAACCGGAGTCTGGATTGGATTCTGGATCAGAGTCAGAAGACCGCTTTGGAGGGCGGTGTCAGTTTCAGAGAACTCATTCGACTATCTAAGCTCTCTGGGTTTACAGTACTCCCGTCGTCGTTTGGCCACCTCGCTGTATCGGTAACGATCTCTAGGCGGGAAGACTCTGTCAGACTGGGGAGATACCATCAGCCGGCTTACGTTTCTGGTCCATTATGTCCGGCAGGCTCCATGCTTGGACACTCTTGCCGATCTCGACTAAGTGGATTAGCCTCTCCAAATTCCATGTTGCTGCGTCGGCGTTGGCTGTTGAGCCTGAACATTCATAGTATTTGATGATTATCCTATCTCTCAGAAATGTTCGCTTCCACAGAATCTTTCCTTCTTCATTTCTGCTCTACCATATCGTAAAATTCTAGCTGAGCATAAAATGCCTTTGTTTCTCTTCCTTCCGCCGACATCAACAAACAAGCCTCTCTCGTTAGATGCCTTATTTTACTTGAACGTCATCACTTTACAGCTGATACAGGACGGATATTCATGAAGCAGTCAAGGGAGAAAAAGAACTAAGTTGTAAACATGTCAACTGTCAAATATCCGAACAAGCCGTGAAGCCCCGCTAACCAAAAATCTATGCCAACCCAGAACACCCAAATTCCAAAAAAGTCAGCCCATTTTTTGTGCGCCAATCGAATTAATTCCCCCGCCCTAACGAGCCTTCCACGCCAAAACAGCCAAAGGCCGAATCCGCTCAATCTTTTTCTTCATTTCCCATGAAGCATCCTCTTCACTGTATCCTATCCACTGTACTTTGTAGTATCGTTTTTCTTCGCCTATTATCCTAAAAACGTGATATTTGTCAAAATTTGTCGATTGGCAGCGGCCGCCGAGATTGTGCCAGTATGTGAGGACCAGGTTGGGCATTATGTGTTGAAGTTCTTCTTCGCCAACCCAGATGTAGTGCCATGAGCGACCGTGGTTGAACGAGTATTTGAGACGAAAGGTGACTTCACACTTTTCGCTGTGGGCGGTATGACTTGTAATAAACGCTTGGGTTGCGTCTTGGTAAAAGTCGTCATCATCTGCGGGTTGATAATCCGACGAGAAGTCGGTTACTTGTTCTGCTAAGGGAATATTAGCGAGAAGTCTTCATTTACGCAATTTGTAAGATACGTACTCTTGATGAACATGGTGACGGTGGATCGGCTTTTTGTAAAGGAAGCGGTAGCGATGGCAATAAGTTGTAACAGGAAGAGTTTTCCCGATATATAGAGATTTTATAGATTTAGGTTGTGAGTCATCTGAAGGGGAGGCCTTTGATACGATGAAGAAAAGGCCACGGAGTCAATATGCTGCCCCGACTCAAAGGTAACTCGAGAAAAAATAAAGTAAACAATCTACCGGAGAAGAGAAATTTGAATGCCGGTCGTTTAGCGTTGTAGCATCAACAACAATACTCTTGTCAGGGTGTGTCAGCTTGGGGCATATTATGAAATTCTTCAAGCTCTTGTTTGAACAGAAGAGAGATGGCAAATTGCAAAAGGTGCAGTGCAGTGGGAAGATGGATGCATGCATGTGGTGGTAAGAGAAGACAAGAGACCGAGTAGAGAGCGGCTGATATTTCCGCCTACTCCGAAAAGTGGGACTAGGGTGGGTACCCCATGCGCTTGTAATTTGCAGAGTGAGAGGCCAGAGAGCAAACGCCCATTCTGTGCAACCACATGAGACTTGTAGACTTTCTAGTTCTTTCCTTCGAGTTACGATAAGCGAGAGACAACAAATCTTGAATTCCGATTATTGAAAAGCTGTTCTTTTGAGCAACTTTGTCTGGATAAAGAGTTGCCATGGTGAGTCAAAAGCATAGCTGAGAAATGTCAGAAAACGCCACTTCACTGCCACTTTATTTCTCGTATCGTATCAGCTCAGTCAGTATGGAATGATGGGTCCTCTTACGCTATCCTGATTAACCTTTTTGTGTGCCGGCGTCATCCGAGACTTGCTCTTAAAATGAATCATCAAAACAATATCAAGCTCAAGTCATGATTTCTCTATGCTTTTGTAATTGGTATTTGTTTACTTCTCATTCGATTTGAGACGCGTCTGTCAGCTCTCATGTAGGCTGCTCAGCTGTCTCACTCACTGGTGCCTTAGCATTTTGAGGCCAGTGTGATGACGTCACCATTGTTCATCTCATTTCACCGCTTATCGCGGGCCAAGGACCGGAAAGTTTTAGGCATTGGCTGATCCTTTTTAAAAGCGAGTGGAAGAAAATAGATATCTTTTTATTTCAACGGCTGGTGAAATTTGGAATGAACTTTTTCTTGGAAGCAAGAAAATAACACTGTTAAAAAAAAGAAAACGAAAACCATGAGTGACTTCCATGTTGTTTCACCATTTACATGTTGTCGTGACAGTTCAAGAATCTGCGACTTCGAAGATCCAGATAGTAAGCTGCTCTTGGTATCTCACAGTGATCCTTCAAATCCTACAAAACATTATGAATAACAGAAGTGATTGTTTCGATCGACTGGTGTGCAAAATATTGTTTCCAGGCTCAAAAATACTGAAGCTACAGGGTAAGCCTATACCCAAATGAGTTAGCCTCTCATGGCGTGCTTCTTATAGACGACTCCACAGCACAGGCTCCACCAGCCTGATTAGCCGGATCCCGATTAGTAATTTATCTCCTTCAACAAACATCTCGCCAAAACGCGACAATGTGGCTTACCACTGCATTTACCCTCTCGACGATAATTGGTCATGTTTCATGCCAAGACCAAATACCACTGACCGAGGAAGCAGCCACAAAGCCAATCTTTACTCTACGCGAACAATCCTCTGATCTCTGCGATGCTGGGTCGAGACAATGGACGGGGACTGTTAACGTGACGGCTGATAAGTCTATGTTCTTTTGTACGTATAAGAACAGAGTGATAGAATTGAGACTGATGTGAACAGGGTACTTGGAGAGTAGGAATAATCCCGAGACGGATCCTTTGCTATTATGGATGAGCGGGTATGTTGATGCACCCTGAAAAATGAGGTCGACTAATGCGAGATGCCCAGTGGACCTGGTGCAGCTGGGGAGATGGGTCTCTTCATGGGCAGTGGTCCTTGTGTTGTTAATCCAGATGGAAGCTCAACGCGTCGTCAGGAATACTCTTGGACCGACCGTGCCAATGTCGTTTACATAGAGTAAGTACCCTCAAAGGATACACCATGCCTTACTGACTTTCAGTCAACCCGTCGGCGTCGGCTTCTCGGAAATCACAGACCGAGATAACATCGCTGTGAGTCTCGACCAAGGTGCCAAAGACGTACATACCTTTCTCAAGATCTTCTCCCAATCCGTCTTCCCCAATCTAGCAGGTCGACCATGGCATATCACTGGCGAGTCAATGGGCGGGCATTATGTAACTGGCTACACAAAGCACATCGCCTCCCAAGAAGACCCTGGTATCAACATCTTGTCTGCTATCATCGTAGACGGCTACATCGACGCTACGCGACAGTTCATAGGCTACTATGACTTCTTTTGTGAAGACTGGGCTAGGGATGGTCGTAAGGCGCCGCTTATGAAGGACTCAGCTTGTAAGGATATGCACGATGCGATACCAGAGTGCGAGAAGATGTCGAAGAAGTGTAGGGAAGTATATGACATTGCTACGTGTAAGGCTGCGAATGAAGTCTGCGAGGAGGGTGTTGGGGAGTACTTTATGGATGGTGTCGTTAGAGGGGGCTGGGATCCTTATGATAGTGAGTCACTTGATCCGTCCTCGATGGGAAATTACTGACGCTGAGAAGGCCGGCATCCTTGCGAAGAGCCTCCCATGTGCTCCAATCTCGATCACGGACCAACATGGAGATTCTTGAATAAGCGCTGGGTTCAGGAAAAACTCGGATTTAGGCATCATCCATTTGATCTAATTGATTTGGATACCAATCAGCGATGGGATCTCGCGGAGAACATCCATCTACCTGTTACTCGCGAACTAACATGGATTTTGGATAACACCGACATTTCGGTGCTATTTATCAACGGCAACAACGATATTATTATGTAAGTTCTTGTCACCATCTTGAAAATGATAATGATTGCTGATGATCGAAGCAATACTCCGGGACAAATGAGCATGCTAGACAATCAACCATGGAAAAGACAAGACGCGTATCAGGATCTCGAATACGAAAATTGGCACTATACAAACGGTGAACTAACTTCAAATTCGCACGGCTGGAATGTCAAAAAGGGAGGTTTCTGGAAAGGAAATGATCGTTTAGCATTATATGCCGTTGATGAAGCAGGTCATCTGGCACCGCATCATCAACCTGAAGCTATCGGTGCAGTAGTCAGGTCTTGGCTTCGCAACTACTAAAGCATATAGATACAATTAAAGTCTAGCCTGCCTCCAAGCCTTTTCTCGCGCCATATCAACACTTCTCGCATCCTCAATAATCATATGAGCCGCCTTCTCTGCGATAGCATAAACAGTCGCTTGGATATGCGCGCTGACCTGTAGAGGCATGATACTCGCGTCAACAACTCTAAGGCCCTTGACGCCATAGACTCGGAGCCTTGAGTCGACGACTCCACCTTCGATACCGGCTCGACCACCCATGGCACATGTTCCGACAGGGTGCCAGTCTGTAATCGTGTTCTGTGTGATCCATTCACCAATGAGCTTCGCATCGTTGTAGGCTGCTGCTGGAGGGGAAGCAGGTGCGCGAATAATCTTCGCCAAAGGTTCAGTGTGTACAATCTTCTTCACGAATTGTAGACACTGCTTCATGACTTCCAGGTCGAGGTTTCCGTGTATACCTTCGTAGTACTTTGGGTCGATATCAGGTGATTCGTCAGCCTCGCGAGAAGAACGAACGTGGATTGAGCCGACACTAAAAGGATATTGAAGAATTTGCAGCATGGTACCGTACTTCTTGCCCTCTTCGCCCTTGAAATTCGGGTTCCAGTTGCCGAGGTCAAATATATACTCTATCTGACCGAGTTTGGAATTGCCGTCTAGGCGATGGGTGAGGATATCATGTTTGTCTGAGTCAAACTCTGAGATCTGATCTGCCTCGGTATGGAGCGTGGCGAGAGTCTCTTTTGAAACGAAGTGTGCTAGAGGCACGTAGCAAAGAGATACAGGCAGGATAGTCAATGGTCCATCAGCAGTCTGAGCATATTGCTCCTTTGCAGCTGCGGCAAGACTTTCTTCCTTTTGGACATCATCACGATTGGCAAGTGAAGAATCAACTTCAAAAATCGTAGCGAGCACTAAACCTCCGTTAGTCAACAATTAACACTGGGAAGGTGTCACATACTGATATGCTCCTGCAGATTCTCCCCAACTTGCAAGCTCTCAACCTTGACGGGGATATTCGCGCGTTCCAAAATCTCAGGGTTTCCAATGCCTGAAAGCTCCAATATCTGCGGCGACTTGACACTTCCCGCAGAGAGAATAATCTCCCTTGTCGCAGAAACAGTATACTCTTCATCATGATACGTGAAGTGAATACCGGTAGCGATCTTGTCTTCGTTGATGATGATCTCATTTACCGTTGCGTTGGTAAGAATGTAAAGGTTATGCGGCTCGTTGACTAGATAATCCGTTGCATATGATCGTCGACCCGTGGAGGGATCGACGGCGTTTATGCATGTCCAAACACCAGTGTTTGACCCGCTTAGATGAGAAGGATTGGTTTGAACACCTAGAGCATTGAGGGTCTTATGCCAAAGGCCGTGAGAGGGTGAGTAATCTGTTGGATAAGATATTTGGATCGGACCAGAGTCGCCCAGAGTGTCTGCATCGTGAGCAACTTCATGCTCACTTAGAACCTTCTGACTGGGTGGATGGAACGTCTCAGATCGTTTAAAAAAGGGTCTTTCGAGAATGAGATTAGTATGAACCTTAGATACCTTCAGTTCACTTACAGAAGTCCATCCCATCCCCAACCTTCATTACCCAAAGCCTCCCACGCATCATAATCATCCCTACTAGCGCGATTCCACGCCATATAGTTCAACGCGCTCGTCCCTCCGAGCACCTTTCCTCTCGGCCACGGCAACGTCCGTCCGCCGAGACCCTTCTGGGGTGTGGTTTCAAGTTTCCAGTCGTAGGATCCTCCCAACGTTTTGCCGTAGTGGCCTGGGATATCTACGTCAGGATCATTTTGAACAATGGGACCTGCTTCGAGAACGCCAATTGTGTATGAAGTGTTGGATTCAGCGAGACGGGCTGCTAGTGCAAGACCTGCTGTTCCGCCACCTATGACGAGAAAGTCAAAGGGGAGATGAGTAAACTCATCGATTGTGCGAATTGATGGTGTCATTGCGGCTGATTGAGTGTGGTACAGATTAGTGTCTCAAGTCTATTTGAAGGATGTCAATGGCGGGAGATTCCGTAAGAAAAAGCAAGTACAGTAAAATCAGGCCATGCAGTTGGTTGGATGCCAGTCAAAATGTTACAGAATCATGGTTGTTGGTCGAAGAATCTCGAACGGCCCAAAAAATCGGTGAGGCTTTTCCCTGCAGTTACGAGTAGCTTCTGTTGGTTGCTCGCTAGCACCACTGATTGGTAGACGCTGCCAGGGGTTGTCAATTGGTCAAAACCTTAACAATATTGCTTGGGAATAATGTAACTGCCGAGTGGAAAACAACCCCCAAAGAGATAATTCATTCAGAATTAGCGGCGGATCAAATTCTAGAATGCGTAAAGTTAGCGTTCGGTCGTATGATGAAGAAAACCTAAGCTTTCGCCCAGCCGGGACGGGATCAACCCCCACGAAAATTCCGAGTCTAGCAGGGATTGGAAGCGGGCCGAGTTGGACGACAGACGACTCGAAAGTTGTCTCTTATCTCGTTTGCCCTTGTCTTCCTGTGCCGATTTAAGCGCAACGCCGCAGAAGCCCTGTTCCTGTTGGTGAAGAGACAACGGTACAGCGCAGGGGAAGAGAGCTAATCATGCAGGCAACTTGTCGGTTGGGAAATGTCTTTCGTAGGAATCACCCTTGAATTTCGCATCTGTCAAATTTGGAAGAAGGGTTTGATTGTAAAACTATTGTTCTGGGATGGACCTGGTTTTGCTTTTCATGGGACGACTTTGTCAATCCAAGCGAGGTAAGCATCGTGTCGGTTGAGCTGAGCATGGTTTCATATTGGATCATGAAAGATGACAGCAGCCAACGCAGGGGTAGACAGAATGTCATTCTAAATTGTTGAAGATCTTTTCTTCACCCGCGTTATCGCAGTCTGTAACACTGACGCTGACATCGTGTGTGAACTGTTCTTTCGCCATGGAGTTTTTGCAATCTTTGTTAATCGAATCATGGGTTCTTTGGGTCCTCGGTCTCTTCATTGTAACATGTCGCCTGTAAGTCCATCCTCCCCGCCCTCCGAGATTCTCTGACAATAAAATGCAGTGCATCGCGACGACTGAAGCTTGGAAAATGGAGCCTTTTGGCCATTGAAGATTATTTGATGATCTTCGCCCTCGTACGGACTCCCCCATCCCCCAAAACCACAGCCAACTTACACCATTAGATCAACTTCACAGGCGTCGTAGTGTCAATCAACGAAGTCGCAAAGAATGGATCGAATTATATGGCCCCCGATGTCGCAGCGAAACTCACACCCGAAGGCAAAAGCGCAGCCATCTTCGGCAGCAAAATGACGTTTGTTCTCGAAATATTCGCTCTCACAGCTGTATGGACGATCAAAGCTTGCTTGCTATTTCTTTACGCAAGATTAACGCAGGGGACCTCAATTAAGCAGCGTTGGGCCGTGAGGTTTGTTTCTGCGTTTTGCGTGGTCACTTATATTGTTGTCATCTTTTTGTTTGTCTTCTTTTGGTGTTCGCCTACGCCGGAGTATTGGGCTGTGCCTGTCAATCCTGATAAAAGTATGTCAAGCAGAAGGAATGTTTTGATGGCTTGACTAATGGATGAGCAGTGCAATGCGCGACATATTATTCGCATATGATTACTGCGACGGCGTGCAATATCGCCAGCGATATCATGCTGATCTTGTTACCGATTCCGATTGTCATCAACATCAGCTTGTCGAGGAAGAGGTAAGTCAATTCACAATTCTCGAGATGACAATGTGACTAACTATCACAGGCGGATTGGGCTTTGCTGTGTCTTTGGCCTTGGTCTCTTCAACATTCTCGCCGCTGTTCTTAATCGATACTACAACTTCAGTAACCCAAACAGCTACGTCTTCCTCTACTGGTAAGCCCTCTCACGCCCAAGACCATCAACCTCACCACTGACATCGCCAGGTACGTCGCAGAATCCGGCGTCGCTCTCTGGGTCGGCAATCTCCCGCTCTGCTGGCCTGTCCTACGTCTCGCCCTCGGTTCAAAAGGAGACTCATCCAATCCCTCGTACCCGAACCCATCATACCCCGAAAACTCGACTCGTCGAAGAACACAAGGTCGCAGTAAGCCGTCTGTCTGGGCAAAACTGGAGGATGAGCGCTTGTCTGAGCAGGGAAGTCAGATTGAGCTTGTGGACCAGAATCCTTATTATGTGGAGGCGAAGGCGAGTGGTGATGCACATGAGGAGAGGGGCAATGGGCGCATTACTGTTGTTACGAAGGTGGAGGTAAGCGAGGGAAGACTGTAGACTGGATTTTCTAGATTCTGTATAACATCCTCTATCGTGTTTTAGCCACAGACTATCACGAATGTGTTCGACAAGCTCCAAATCGAATGCCCGTAGAAGCTGAGTGTCCATCGCCAAGTCGCTAGCGAAAGTGCCGGCATCTCTCCACCCTCTTCTTCAAGTCCCTCAAGGTATCAATCGGTTCCGCTCCAACCGACTTTGACGAGCTCGCTAAAACGGAGCAGGATTAGCGTAGGCGAGTGTGGTTTCATCGCTGAACAACCCGCATGAGACCCTGGTTGAGGGAACAAGCCACTAACATGGGGGTCTCAGCCGCTGAAGCTTGCCTCTCCGGCCAGTACTTTCCGGTGGGAGCGGGATGACATTGAAAGGACATGCATGTAGCTGACTGTTGATTAACGCTTTACTAATTGCGGGTTCCTCTGTAACAATCTGGACCGCCTCCCAGGATCAGCAGAGTTTAACCAACAGATCATTTCATTGGAACTCCGTACAGGGATGCAATATGCAGTCCATTCAGCCAACAAAAGACCTCAAGCCCCCTCAAACTTTGTCTACAACCTTCCTCCAGTGGCTTATCTTAATTTCTTTTCCCTGTCGCAATCATGTCTCTCCCTCGCGACACAGAAACTGCGCATGAGAAATCTGCGACAGTGAGCTCATCTCCAACACCCCATGACGATGCCTCCTCCAATGCATCCAGCCCTTCCTCTCCTCCCCTCTCAACATTTGGAAAGATCAACGATCGCATAGAAAACCTCGCCGGTCTAGAAGCACGCGGTATCCAACGCGTCCTCCCTGAAGAACGCCAACCTGCTTCGAGCGCAGCAGACCTTCAAGTCGCACTGCTATGGTTCAGCGCAAACCTGTCCCTGAACAACCTGGCCACGGGCCTTTTTGGCCCGATGGTGTTTGGTTTGGGGTTTTTGGATAGTGCTCTCCTTGCTGTGTTTGGAACCATCTTGGGGGCTTGTTCGACGGGGTATATGGCGATTTGGGGACCGCAGAGCGGGAATCGCACGATGGTATGCATCTTCTTTCCATCTCTGATGACTGTTGACTGACTGGGGCACAGGTTGTGTTGAGATACTTCTTTGGGTACTGGCCTTCGAAGATTCCGACGTTTTTGAACATTGTTCTCATGGTTGGCTATGCTACCATTGACTGCATCATCGGTGGACAGGTCCTGTCAGCTGTCAGTGGTGGTACAATGACTATCCTAGTAGGCGTAATCGTCGTCGCTGTAGTATCATGGATCGTTGCTGTTTTCGGCATGAAGATCTTCCATACCTATGAACGGTACGTCTCCATCCATCCTCCCACCTCCTTCCTTATTTCCTTATGCTAACAGCTTCAGGTATGCTTGGATCGCGCAGGTCGTTGTCCTCGCAGTCCTTATCGGTGTCGCAGGGCCTTCCTTCAACGCCTCAGCCCAGCCCACAGTCTCTGGCCCAGTGCTCGCTGCCAATCGTCTTTCTTTCTTCACTCTCTGCTTCTACGTCCCCAACTCATGGGCTGCTGCGGCCTCTGACTTCTACGTGTACTACCCCGAGCGCACATCCCGTCTTAAGGTCTTTCTTCTGACTGTCGTTGGTCTTACCATGTCTTTCACTCTTGTCTACCTCATCGCTATCGGTCTGGCTACCGGTCTGGTCGACAACAAAGACTGGGCCGACGCCAACGCCATTAGTACCGGTGCTCTTATCGTCAAGGCTTATGATCCTCTCCACGGCTTCGGACGGTTCTGTTCTGTCATTATCGCCCTCGGTGTCATCGCCAACAGCACACCGTCCCTCTACTCCGCGTCCCTCGGTTGCCAAGTCCTTGGTCGCTACACCAAGGCTGTGCCACGTTGGGTCTGGTCCACCGTCCTCTCCCTGATCACTCTCGTCCTCGCCATGGCCGGTCGCGAAAGCCTATTAGTCATCTTTCAAAACTTTGTCGCTCTGATGGGATACTGGGTCATGTTGTTCATCTGCATTGTGATTCAAGAACATCTGATCTTCCGCGGGGAGAAAGGCTTCGATTGGACGGCGTGGGAGGACAAGAACTACCTTCCTGTCGGTTTAGCTGCTTTTGCAAGTTTTGTGCTGGGTTGGGTCGGTGCTATCCTGGGTATGTCACAGGTTTGGTACGTTGGTCCTGTGTCGAAGGCTGCTCATAATGCGGACTTGGGGATGTGGTTGGGCTGTGGGTTTGCTATTGTTACATTTCCGGTGTTTCGATACTTTGAACTCAAGGTGTATGGGCGATAGCCTCTAGTCAGATTGGAAGAGTATGACTGCAGGATCCTTGTTTTGGTTTTTATCAACTCATAAATGTATGTTCTTGAGTACGCCTTCAGGTCAAAAGAATCATCTTCAATATTAAAGACCGTCTAGATTCGAACATAAACCATGTACTGATGCACTGTTCCTTCCGTCTGGCCGAACCACCACCGCTCCATACGTCGACCGAAGCTGACTCTACGTAGCCGAGCACTCAGTATCCACTAACACCAACCCTGAACAAAGAAGGGTCAGACTCAATCCTCTTCCTCAGTGGTCCCGATTTCAGCTCATCAACGTCCCATTTAGCCCACACAAACCGGCCGTGAAGAAAACCGGCCTCTTCAGAAGCTGCCCAGACGGCAAAATCGCCAGGCAATTGAACTATTTCCGTCAGTTTGATAACAAGATCTAAACACAAAGTTGCTTACTATCGTCCCATTGGAAGCTGTTCTCGTCAGTGAACCGCTGAAAAGACTCGGTGTAGTGCAGTCCTGGTTCGAAGGTGATGACCTGCATTTCGCTGGATGGAACGGTCATGCCAATGTGGTTCATCATCATCGTGACGGCGCTTTTGGTGGTCGAGTACAGAGGAATGGGTATCGAGATGGGAGTGTCGTGTATGGCGATCGTGGAAAGGTTGAGAAGGGCCTGATAATGTTAGCTTGGAGGTATGCATTGTTGGAATTGGATACTGACCAGCTTTCGGGAAGGGTTTGACTCCCTCTGCTTATAAAACAGACTAGTCCAAAGATATGGAGCAGCAACGTTGATATTGAGACCTTCCTTGAATGTCTCAAAGCCAAGATCAAGGAGAGTGTTGGGCAACCACATGCTAGCAGCGCTCAAAACAAGAACATCAACAAAGATGCCATCCTGCGCAAGCTTCTCCCAAAGCTTTTGAGTAGCGGCCTCATCCGCAAAGTCATTGACAACAGGAATGACCTTCATTTTTGGATACTTTCCACTAATACCAGCCGCCGCCATATCCAATGCATCTTGTCGACGGCCGGTAATAATGATGCGGTCTGCTGAAGCAGCAGCAAAGGACTTGGCGATACTGAGCCCTATGCCTGTAGAAGCACCGGCGACAAGAACAGTGTTACCAGCTTGGGAGAGTTCAGGGCGAGATGGTGAGATGGCTTCGTATGATTCGCGATGAATCTTGGATATGAGACTGCTACCGGCCTTGGGGGCTTGGGTGTTCTCCCATGGGTTGTCTTGTGTGTCGGCGGAAGGCATTTTGATGGAAAAATGGGACAAGTCTTTAGATATAGAGTGTAAGGTTTGAGTAGCTCATTGAATGAAGGAAAACACCTTTCGGGCGAACAGAGTTATAGTTTTATAGCTGAATTGGAGGCGTTTCCATCATGATGGATTTCCAATCGTGCGGAAACTTTGCGGGTAAAGAAAGTTACCGTTAAACTTCATGGCGTACAGCTCGCCCAAAACCCGCTGCGAGCAGAGGGTCAATCCAGCTCATTAGGCGCTGAGACCCCGCCAAATTTCCCGCCAGATCCCCGCCAAAGCCGCACCTTTCCGCAAGATACCTAACCTGACAGCCAACGTTGTCTTCAATTGCTGACAACTTCTTATCTCCAAAAACCCGCAACCTTCCGCATCAACAAAATTACAAACATGGCTCCAGTCGCGAAAGTCAAGGCTTGCTTCCCGTGTTCAAGTGGAAAGCGCAAATGCGACAAAGCGCAACCTGCCTGCACCCGCTGTAATGACAGAGACGTCGAATGCCGCTACCCCCCGACCAAGCGAAAAAGACCGCACGCTTCCGCAACAGATGTCAGCAACAGTCCAAACATTTCCAATAGCAATGAAGGGCCTTCAACTCTGACGAACATCGCCTTCCCGTCGTCAGCAACTGATCTTGTTGATCCGCAAGAGTGGATACGAAGTCTCGGAACCTTAGGCGCGCCCCAGGATGACAGCTCCAGCTCTTCAGTGTCGACAAGTCAAAGAGATGCGACGCATTTCTTTCTCAAGCCTGATACATGGATCATCCGACATATTCCCTTTACAACTCCAACTTTTTCGAATGAGATATGCATGAATTACGTGAGGGGTATACACGACTTCTTTGATGAATGGGTGACGAACTCGCACAGTTCATTCATGCATAGGCAATTATACGCGGACTCAGGATATCCTGCTGCAATACAGGATGCGTATGCTTGTGTTGCTTTGCATAATGTCAAGAACGCGGCGAATGAGAATGCCATTGATGACATTCTGGCAGCGAAAATGGCAGCACTGTTGAAATCTTATCCTGAAAATGATATTAGCAGCGGGAGCCTGGACATACGAGAACACCTCTCGCGCACACAAGCACTCTACGTTCATCTTGTGTTGTCTCTCTTCTCATCGTCAATCGGGGCCCGTGCAAACGGTGAACAACACATACAAACCCTCATATCATGGACTCAACGGCTCTGGGAAGTGGCCCATCACGACCCGGATGTCTGTCAATCCGACAATAGTGATGGCTCAGCTACATCTGCGAACGCCATCGTCCTCGATGCCATGTTTGACGGTGATACGACACCTCGTCTATGGCGGTCTTGGGTTCTATCAGAGAGTATCCGACGAATATGGTTAATGGCCACGTCAACGATCGGTGTATATCTGACGTTGAGACAGAAGTGGGCAGAGTGTCACGGTGGGATCTACTTCACGTCGAGGAAGGATGTTTGGAACGCCAAGTCAGCGTCTGGTTGGGCTGCAGCTTGCCGCAAAGCCGACCCGTTGTTTGTCTGCAGTCTGGAGTGCGAGAGTCTATTCTTGACTACAAAGGCGTCTGACGTGGATGATATGCTTATCAACATGTTCACGATAATGTGGGGTGCGGAAAGAGTTGAGAATTGGGTTGAACGGACAGCTCAGCCGGGACAGACTGTCAGGGTATGGAGAGGTGATGGAGGCCAGAAGTAAAGCCTTGATAATGGCTGCTACTTAGATCTTGATGTTGATTGATACATGGTTCACAAAGAATAATAACTGCCACTTGATCTTCAGCAACCGAACAACAGCGTCCCATTGTAACGACAGCTAGTAGCCAGCATGCTTCCTTCGAATGGATCAGGCGTAGTATCGAAGATTTGGCTGCACCTGCATTGAATGAACCTTTCAGTCCAACAGTTGGTGAATTAGATTTCATCTTTGACGAACCTAAATCCAATGCTGCGCATCAACAATATGCTTTGCAATGAGCGCGTTGGCAGTGAGTCATCGTCTTCGAAAAAGTATAAATACTCGTCTTGAACCTATTCTCTTTCCTTTTCTTCTTTCCATCATCAATCTCTCATCTTTAATAAAATGTCTCAAAACTCCGATTCCGGCGCTGAGAGCGTCAAAACCGATATTCTCCTTGCGATCAGGCATGAGCATCTTGCCAAAATCATCAGCCGCGAGAAGAACCACGAGTATCGCAAATATCGCCTCAACGATGGTGTGTGCCGCCTCTGGCTGTATGAAACTGCACACGATGGTGGAAGCTCTTCCATAACGTAAGCCATTTACTTTTCTTTTCGCCTGAAACTCATTACTAACTTATTTCCCAGACATATCGCCGTCATTCCTCCCAATACCCGCCATGAACCAGGTGAAGTCCCTAATGAGCCCCATGGCATCGGCAATGAAGACTTCAACGCTGGTGTCAAGGAGTCCAAATTCGGATACCCCATTCTCGAACTTTACGAACTTGAGAGCCCGGTGACTCTGAATGAGTTGAAGGCGCGCTGGGGGTTCAATGGTCCACCCCAGGGACGCCAGTACGTGAAGACAGAGCTGTGGGAGGATAGATGGGGTGAGCAGGGGGACAGGAGTGAGAAGGTTAAGAAGGTTTTTTAAATGATACCCTAGGATTAGTACATAGCAAGCAAGTTTGCTAGAGGGAAATAAATACTTGCATTAATCCCTATCTAATGATGTAGCCCAGTCGCTATTGAATCCATTTATGCTGTCTTAACCATGCCTCACACATAGAAGGCCACTTAGACACTGGCAAATCCTTATCACTACTCAACGCAAATCCATGAGGCGCATCCGCAAAAACATGTAACTCAACCGAAGCGCCACACTTCGTAAATCCTTCAGCTAGTCGATAGGCGTTGACAACTGGAACAACGGGATCATTGTTTGAGTAGACGATGAACGCGGGCGGCGCAGGAGAGCGAAGCTGCACATCAGGCTGCACAACATTGTAGAATTCCTGCTTCTCTTTCGGTGGCAGTGGTGGTTTGTTCTCGATGATCTGACGGCCGACTGCATTCGTAGAGATTGGGCCATAGCCAAGGATAGCGAACTCAATCTGCGGCATCTCAGGATCGGGCGATGTCCAGACATCAGGATACTCTGCTAAAAGCGCAGCACCGAGGTGTCCGCCTGACGAAAGACCACAGATGCTGATACCCTGCTGCGCGAGACCACTTTGCTCCATGATCTTGAGCGCCCTCCTCCCATCGTCCAATGGAGCTTGAGGACCAGTCTCGCTATTCGGAAAGCGGTGCACAAGAACGAATGCATAGAAGCCAAGAGTGTTGAGCCATTTTGCGACAGTGATGCCTTCCTTCATGAGCATGTACTCAACGTAGCCTCCGCCTCCGATGATGAGAATGCCACGGCTGTTGGACTTTTCTGGCCGGTAGCCTATGAGGTATGGAGTGTTGACTTTTGAGACGACCCCATCGTTGAGGGTGATCGCATCGCTGAGGGGGAGGGGGTCGTCCAACAAGGGCCAAAGTTGATCGAGATCATCCAATTCGGTTGGTCTGTCGAGTACACTTCGGCGGTTACCCTCTGCGGGTCTGTCATTCAAGCCCGAATGTTCCATTTTGTTTGACTTTGAAAATTGGAGTTGTTGTGAAATGATGTCGGAAGTGATGTCGTGTTGTTTTGTGCGCGGGGATTGAGTGTGGTTTCGCCGGATCATCAGTCCGAAATGCCGAGGTTGGGGGCCGCCGATGGGACAACAGCAATTGGGGGCAAACAAAATACAGAGTAATGTGAACTTTGGAGTTCGATCAGAACACGAACTGATGTTCCGACTATCTTATGTATTGTGCGCTTGCATCGCGGGGTGAACGATGGTGCTAAGACTATAGTCACTCGGCTGATTACTACAGTACTGCAATAGAACACCGGTAAGGAAGAAATATTGCTGGATGTAATCGCGATCAAGGCTTTATTATTTATTTATAAATGGAAATTATGTGCTAGCATTGAAAGACAGGAATGTAGAGTCCTGACCAGCAGCCTCTTGATCCTGAGCAATGTTGTTCTGCAACTTCTTGTTCTCCTCCTCCAACTTCTCATCAACATCGTCACCCTGCGCCTTCTGAGCCTCAAGCTTCAGAATGGTAGCGGTAAGCTTCAAGACCTTGTTCTTGATTTTGCCACGCTAGAAACCGTTAGTCCATATCTCTCAATTCAACACTGGCTGACTTACTTGGAGAGCATCAGCCTCTTCACCAGAAGCTGCCTCAATAGCAGGATTGAATGCGTCAGTCTCAGCATCGTTGGCGATCTGATTGACACTGTTTAAAAAGTCTAGATCGGATTTTTCGACTGTTGAGAGATCGTTGGGGAGACCGCCGAGTTTCTGGAGGGCTTCTTGTTCGGCGTTGCCGGCTGTGCCGCCGCTAATAGAGAGATCGTCGTAGGATGATTGGGAGAAGACGGCGCGCTTAGAGAGGGGTGCTGCGATGGCGGTGGCTGCGAGGCCGATGAGGATGGATGTGAACTTCATGATGGTTTGTTTGATTGGTTGTGAGTGGTGGTTGAATGATAGGAATTGGGAAGAGTTCACGGAATTGACAGCGCATTATAAACATTTTTGAAGATCTCAAAACAGTATTCATGCCAAGAAGTCTATTGCAGTTCATCCCGTTTCTTCCTCAGATTGGCCCTGTTGAAGCACAAAGCACCGTCATCAAACGCTGAATCCTCGTGGTAGATCATACTTGCAAGTCAAAGATGAAGCAATTCAGAACGGATATCGAGTCTTCCGGATATTGAAGACAATTTCATTTGCCCAGTTTGGGCTTCTCAACAGACTTGATAGGTTGAGATACGTGCTGGTCTCAAGCTGTCCTGTTACAAGGAGGTATCCCTGTGTCGCATGCTGTTTCATCGCGTCTTGAGTTCCAGGCAGGTTTGACTGGGGTTATCCGAGCTGGCGGTACGAGAATACGCGCTTTCATCGCATCGAGTTTATGTATCTTAACCTGCTTGACATAAAGATAGACATGTTGTTTCATTGAATGATCAATTCTCCAAGGGTGACAGCCGCTCAGTCCCATTCAGCCAGCCACATCGCTACGCTAGCAGTATTTAGCGCGTGTTGCCCTGTAGATACCCCAAATTATGGGCCACCACGAACAGTTGATTGCAGCAAAAACAAGCACGATTGGTGATATCGATCTAGTTATGTCTTAGAAATGGAGACTCAATCATGGTCTAGACCATTGCTGAAAAATACAAAGCTGGCGTGTTGTGGCCAGCGACTTCTCTTGAACTTCCATCTTCATCGCATATTCTTCCATGCATTTCGAAGATGACCTCAGAAACCATGTACGGCAGCTGGTCTCTCCGAGTCGACAATTCTAAGCCTACCTTGAAGGCGCTGGTTGACACTCCACTAGATGATGCCAAAGACAATCTCACGACTCCCGCTGTTATCAACGAGGGGGACCATAACAGTGAGTTTCGTATCCCCATATTAGACCACGATTAACCAGGAACTAGCCCTAGTCAATCTTCAAGTACAATTCAAGGACCGAGAGAAGGGTGCCAGCCATTGGAGCAAAGCTACAGGATTGCTCATCAGACCAGATCTCGTAGTTACAACGGGTCACGCCACCTACGATCATGATAATGGACGAGGAAAGGCTGTTGAAGTACTCGCTTACGTGGGCTACAATAGTAAGAAGCCTATCGATGACCCCAGTGTTCACGTCCGCAAAGGTCTCAAAGTTGCTGTACCTAAGGCCTGGATTGATGGGGATCGATATCGGACGCAGGATATTGCTTTCATTCAGCTTGATCGTCCCTTCAAAGATATCATGCCTTTCCAGTATGGTGCCAAACCAGGGGGTGGTGATCATCCTTCCCTGGGAGTGATTGGCTATCCCGGCGATAGCGACAGCGATGGGGCTGCGGTACAGATGTATGGAAGCTGGAATGGAGAGACATATGGTCTTGCCAAGGAACCTGGAGGCCAGCACTTTACCAGAAGTGCATCCCGAATCCCTCTTGAGGGAGTTATGAAGGCTATGGATGGCTCTGGAACAGCAGTGAAAACGGTCGGAGGTATTGATTACATTCATGTACGGGGTCCGAATAACGCTTGAATTGAGATTATGGTATCATCGAGACTTATCCAAACAGTGACCGCAGATTGTTCTCTTCCATAACATCAATCCAATGCACCGCCGCCATCCCGGGCGTTTCCTTATCGTACTCATCCCAGATCTTCTCCACAAGAGTCTTAGCCACCACAATAGGCCTAGGCGGTAACAGCGCTTCCAGAGCATCAAGTCTCCCAATGATAAAACACCTTGCATCAACGATTTTCAACCGCGATTCAGAAACCGTGGATAGCCGATCGATGTCCTCGTCTGCTTGGACGAGTTGGCCGATGTAGTCTGATAAGCCGCAGTGTTCTGTACTTCCGAGATCGAAAGGTGATGGCGTTGCGAGTGGTGCGGATTCTGGTGAGATGGGGGTTTCAGAGGGTTCAAAGCGAAGGCCGGTGCTGGCGGTTATGCAGAGTAGTGGTTGGGTCATTTTACTTCCGGAGTCGGCGGGGAGTTGTTCGATGAGCTTGGTGAGACGGAGACTTAGCGGTGCAATGCATTCTTCCCATGGGATGTGCACATCAGCTGGGCCTGTCAGATGATCTGGTAATCGCAACAGTACCAGCTCTGGGAATGTCTGGTAGATGTGAATTAGACCCGCAAGACGGTAGGCCTCAGCGACGTTGACGAGATGTCGACATGGTGTTTTCTGGTCTCCAGTTTCGGTATTCGCGGGCGCAGACTCAAAATCCAATCCCAAGAGCTTCTCCTCCAAGTGTTTCGCTTCGTCGATCATTTTCAATGCGGTCGCATGGTCGCGTGTTGCGAATGGGCCAGGATGTTTGACGTGATAGCGATAATTCCGACAGAGTCTCAACGTTTTAGTAAGTAATCGCGAGACAGTATTCGACACACCAGTCCACGGGTGCGGCATGTCATCGACAATGGGGTCAATCTGGGCAGCGGTCGGATACTCATCCACACTGATATCCTCCACTTCGTCAGCCTCATACGTGATATACGGGTTCGTATCCGACACCACAGAAAGTAACATCTCGCAATACGTCCAACTTTTGTTGAAAACATTCAGTAGCTTCCTCTCTTCGTCGGTAAGTCTTCTCTTCTGCTTGTTGATCCGATGAAGCAGCGCCTTGGCCTCTTTCAGGAACGGTATGCCCAGCTGCGTAGCGTTCAACCAGCAAATACTCGTACCGATACAGAAAAGACCATAGATCAGACCCATGGGGACGGTGTCGAGATTTGGTGATGATTTGACGACGCGGAGTTCAGCTTCGATGACATCTGTGGCGTTCTTCATCATTGAGATGGATGTTTTCTTCATGTGCGGCATACGGGATGAGAGGTAGGCGGAGGACATGCTTTGAAGGCTTGTTGAGACGGCTTCGGATGTGGACCAGAGTGCTGTGGCCATCATGCGGTTGGAGTTAGTGGGCGAGTCGTATTGAGACCAGAGAGAGCAGACATCACGGAACCAGTATTCGACGAGCTGTGATGAGAGGTCGGTAATGGGTGGAGGAAGGAATAACGTTGAGTAGTTTTGCTGCATGGGAAAGAGGGCGAGTTCGTTGTTCTCCGTAAAGTCCTGTGTCGGCGTCAAATCCAAGGCATCAGGTGTCCAGCCAAACTCGATTCCCTCGACAGGAAGATCCATAGGAAACTGCGCCATGAAGTCTTCGGCCGGACTCATTTGCGTCTCCTGAAGGTGAGAGTTCTGACCAAACTCGATAGACTGTGGCGATGCGTCAAGCATAAACTCTCCAAATGTGCCCTGCTCAGTCGGACTGAACTCTGAACTGGCTGTAGCGAAAGACGACATGGACGCTGTATCAACTTGTTTCTTAGGTGGTCGTCCCCTGCGCTTTTTTACAGAAGGACATGGTGATGCTGAGGGTCGGAACTTGTGATCGGCTAGTTCGGCTGTTTTCTCATGCTTGGTTGACCAGCGGAGACCGCGTTGGTAGCCGCCGCATTGGACGCCGCGGGAGAGGCAGACGTTGCAATCTGGTTTTCCTTCATCGCATTTGAGCTGGGATAAAATGTCAGTGGTGTCGGTGAGAGCAATGATGGGAAACGTACGTGTTTGTTGCGACATGTTAAACAACCTGATCTTGATCGGATGGCGACCTTTCTCTTGGCAACGGGCCTACCTGCCGAGGATGCACCTGGACTAGATTCCATCATTCGTCAGTAACGAGAAGGACTCGATGAGCAAGTTATTAATCATGGATCTGGGAGAAACGTGCTCAGACTCGCATGGATGAAGAGTCATGAACTGATTTGGACCGAATTGAATTGCCCCTTCCCCGCAGAAGTTGAAGTGTAACGTGATAAGATTGGTTTAGCGCTAGACGCTAATCGTCAAGCTGAGGCTCTATTTGCTACGCTACGATGCGCCCTTCGGCCGGCATTTGACTTGGCGATCTGTCAAAACGCACAAGACAGCTGTTCGGGTAGTCCAGCCGAGATTCGTGGGCAAATTATGATGCTCATTCAAAATTTGGGTCATGTTCTTGTACAACACAATAAGGTCTATTCACAAATAAGCTTATTTTGATTGATAACGTCTGTGACGACAGTCAACGCGGAACACGCGGCATGTTCCGATCAGCCGATCAATTGTTAGTACACCAATCTAACCAAACTCAACATGCCTCGGCGAATCTTGTCTTCAATCAATCTCAGATACACCATGGATCAATCACTGTTCAATCAATTGCCTATGTACAGAAGCTATCAAGTCATTTCCGCACTTCTTATTGCTTCGGAGATTCCAGCTTCTTCTCCTCCATGGCAAGTTCATCTGTCGCTTCCGAAAGTTCGGGTCTTTCGCCAAGAATAATATCGAGTTCCTAAAAAGACTAGTTAGAATGTGGAGAGAAGCATGAGAATATCAGACTTACGGGGCCTTGGAAGGTCTTCTTTCCATAGAGTAGCCAGTATCCTATCAGGAAGATGGCGAAGATGCCAATGACTGCTGAGACGTAATCTAGAGTTGTGTCAGTGTTGATTGTAGAAGCGAAAGGAGGACACATACTCATCAAGCTGGCAGTAACGGGTAACACTGGTGGGAAGCAGAAGAACTGTAACAACGTCAGCTTAAGCAGCATCGAGGACGAAGAAAGCCTACAAATGAAGTGATAAAGACGTAGAGTACCGCAACGTAGTTGATGATAAGTCCTCTCACTCTTCCAAATTTCCACGGCGAGTCATTCCCTTGGAAGTTCTGAAACTGTGTCAAGATTCCTCTTCCCCTCACAAGAAGCGTCAAAACGGGAATAGCGTACGACATATTCAACAGAATCGTACACGAAGAAATAAACGCATTGAACGCAACAGTAGGTCCAAGATACAACAGTCCAAAGATCGCATTAAACACCCACGTAAGAACAATCGTTCGAATAGGCACTTCCCACCTAGGATGAATGTGGCTAAAGTATGAATGATAAGGGACGCCTTTATCACGCGCCATGGCGTACAAGAGTCGACTTGCGCTCGTAATGGATCCGTTGGTACCGTGGATGAAACAGATCGCTAGCATTAGGGTCAGGAATGTCGTGCCGGCGCGACTGTTGGTTGATTGGAAGATGAGTTCGACGATGGGCATTCCGGTTGTTGTGGCGACGATGCTGGGAAGGTCTGTGAGGCAGAACAGCATTACTAGAACGAAAATTGTTCCTGTTGTGCCTCCTACCCCGACGGCGTATACCATTGCCAATGGAGCGTCGCGAGAAGGCGTTGGCATTTCTTCTGTCATGTGTAGCACGGCATCATATCCGATGAGCGATAGAGCGGACTGGAGAAGGCCTAGGATCCATGCGATGCCGTCGTTCCAGCCTGTTTCGTTTTGGAAGGTTGCGAAGACGAATTCGGGGGAGGTTTTGTCGGATGTAGAGAGCAGGACGACGCTAGCGACGAACACACTGAGGATGGACCAGTACACTATGGGATGTTAGCTGTATTCTATAGCTGTGGGAAGGGGATGGAGGCTTACGAGCTAGGTTGTTCCAAGCACCGAGGATCCTATTTCCGAATGTCATCGAAAGGGTACCGAAGGTTAGGACCGCCATGAAGATTAGGTATGTCTTCCATGCTGCGACAACGTAGTTTCCGTTTGAAGCTACAACGCAGGCTGCAGAGATAAATTGTGCTGCCATACGTTAGTTTTCCCATGAACAACAGTGGTGGGAGAATTACCTGCAAAGAATCCCTCGGTCGTCACAAGGGTAAGCCAGCCACAAATATTGATGTACCCAACTGCAAAGCTCTGCCCAACATCAGTACCTATTCACAATGTCATCACGGGCTCGGTTTGTACTTACCATAACCTTCCTCCACCTCTCAGTAGTCAAAGCCCACTGAAAGTGATACTGCCCACCAGCAGTCGGCCAAATCGCAGCCAATTCACCCAGACTAGCAGCAAGACAAAAGTTACACAACACGCAAAAGATGAATCCGTACAAGAAAGCAACAGAGCCACCAGACGGCAGAACAATGGACAGACTTCCTGCTAGACAAATCCAGGTACTTCACACATCAGAACACAATCACGACGGTGGAAGTGGGTAACGCACTTGAGAATGGCAAATGTCATTGCTACCATTGTCAGTTTTGAGAGACGGGGCCTGAGGTGGCCCTCAGATTGGGATTGCGTGTGGCCAGACATTGTTGCTTCTGGTATGCTAATTACTTGAAAGAGTGCAAGCTTGGGAAGAGGGTTGAAGAGCGAGGCAAGGACTTGTATATGTTCCTGGCTGCCGATTAGCTTCGGTGACGGTTGTGGAGAAACGCCTCCTACAATTACTAGTCAACAGTCGAGGCAGTGCTTTATGTGAATTAAGCATGACGCTGACTTCGGGGAACTAGACTGATCAATTAAACTGCACAAACTCTCGACTATCAGCATCATACTTCGAATAAGAATATCACTTGACAGTCAATCATAAACGTAATAACTTCCTCTACCCCAGAATCAACGCCCGTCTGGCGGCGATCGGGTTCAACTCTACTTCCCCGCGTTACACTAGCTTCATTGAAGCAGAAATATCAGTCTAAAATTGCCATTTTGAGAATAGTTTATGTCTTCCCCCGCATCATGTAGGTACAAACTATGATTCGTGCCGTCTTGCCACATGGTTCCCGAGGGCCAAGAATCCATCATTCGTGTGTGAGGTGGGAATTTTCTGAATGCAGTAATTTGAGCCTTGGGGGTTTGCTCAGGTGATGGTATTCTGGATATTTTGTTCCTGGATAAGGAGATCTCAGGACTACTACAGAATTCCAACATGCATTGAACCTTGGGGTGTTTATCTTGCATTGTTGTTGTCAAGGGTTAACCGAGACGCGTGAACGTGATGCTTGCTCGGCGTTAGGTTGAAGAATCTTGAACCAGCTACTAAGTAGGAGAACTAAAAAAAAGCCCATTGAAGAATTCTGTGAGTTTATTCAGTTTCACATTCCACTTTTGCTGAGAAATTATTGTTGATTAATGCGTTACGTGTTAAGGTTTTTGTGGTTGCAGCTGGTATGGTATGACCAGATCGTGCAATCTCATCTCAATCGAAATTGATGAACGTCTGGATCTTGCACCACCTTTCTGAGCATAAGAGACTTGGTAAGATAAGTATTTTCAACCAAAAGTTATTGAAAGTAGACTTCGGCCAATGGAAACACTAGGAACACAGCTAGAGAGCATTTCTCTATCCTGCCATAGTATTTTCTCAATCCCAGGGTAACTTACCCGGAAGCTATTGAGAATTCCTTATCTTTTCTTATCTTGTCATGCAATCTTATCTAAGCCGAGATGAGATAAGATAAGAAATCCTACAGTGCTAATCGAAGATAAACCCTTTCGCAGACTGTGTAGCAGATAAGATAAGAGATAAGATAGAAGGCCATAGCGCGTCTAGACTCCATCAAGCGTTTCGCAACCCAAGAGATGGGATGGAATGTAGTATAATTCATCGTGGCCGCTGGCTGAGAATGAATTCCAGCTTATCTGGCACTTTCATATTACTAGCCAGCGCAGTATGGATGCGAATGTATTGGAGCGGGTATCGTCAACGCAAAGTCGCAAAACGTGACTAAGGTTCCATTCAGGACTCAATGTCGCCTTCATGCTGGCCAGGACCCATATCGTCAGCGCTAATGTTAGCTGCCTGCCAGAAAGCGGCGCATTGAGGAGCGCCAGGGCTTCAGAAGAATTGGTCACCTAGAGCATAAGAGATGAAATCATTTGGTCACTTTATGACAGTCTAGATTAACATTTAGGCTACTTTATTCTAGTAGTAAGCCTCAGAGGTTATTTCTTCTGTCGCCCACCGAGAGGAGGTGAGAGAAGATTAGAAGGACACAATTGAGACCCTGCAAAGCAAAACCAGCTTGATTGGTCGATTAAAGCCCAGGGGCATGTTCACGACCTAATGATAAAGTGCTGTTAGCGCTACGTGACCACTAATTATATCGGGCGGGGCAGTGGATTTACTGCCTAAACTGCCTGCTGAACCCAGGCAATAGAACGCTAAGTCACCTCAAGGATCTGAAAGAGGGGGCGGTCTGGGTTGTTATAAGAACAACTGACGGCTTCATAACACATCAACGCGACTGTTCGTCCCTAGTCTATCCTTTCTCTTGAATGCGTAGACATGGCCTCTTATGCTAGCCTCGCTCCTGAGATTTGGGACAACATCTGCTCTCGTCTCACTCCACCAACCCTCGCAAATCTGCGCCTAACATGTAAAACACACGGCAATTGTGTTGATTTGAACTGTACAATTTGATGACTGACCTTCGAAAAACAGGTAAAACACTCAGTACAATCGCTCTACCGTGGAAGCTCAGGACCATCAGCCTCGAAGCCTTCCTCGACCTATCAATCGAATATTTCGTTGATATCGCCAAAACACCTTCCCTCCGTACACTGGTACGCGAAGTCATTATCGATACCCGCGTGGACCTCGATTATGAATATTACTGCAACGAGAAATATCCCTTTCCCGTGTCCTTCATGAAAGCCCTGCCGTACCTACGGTACTTTACAAACGTAACGGCGCTGCATATCCGGTTTGAGGAGCATTGTGGGAACCCTGATCATGATCTTGGGTATGATATTGATGAGACGTACGAGCTGAGGTACAAAGTCCTCGATACTGTCTTTCACTGCGCCACCGGAATGTGGACTTTGGAAAAGCAGTTGAAGATTGACAAAGTGCTTGGGCGAAAGTTTTATGATGAGGTTTATGATGAGGATGATGATGAGGATGATGATGAGGATGATGATGGGGATGATGACGATGAGGATGCTGAGAAGCGCCATTATAGTGACCAGGATCTTGACTTCACTGGCGCTTGCTTTCCTTTGAGGGAGTTGACGATTGCTAATCTAGCTGACTACTCTGATTTTCGTCTTGAAGGATCGGAAGCGTGGAAAACCCTCATGGCTCTCCCAAGTCTGGTCGATCTCAAACTTTTTATCACCACTGAAGAAGACGATGCTGCACCGGAAAACTCAATTTATTTTACCGAGAAATATGACTTCTTCGACTCTCTTCCTTCAACCTGGCTATGCGTCGATATGACACAACGCCTGAGGGTTCTGTCACTGTACTTCAAAGACTATTGGGGCTGGTTTCCCGTTATGGACTTTCGCGATTGTGGTGAGGAGTCTCCATTTCCGCAACTCAAGGTGCTTGCGCTGGGCAACTACGTCTTCACCCATGAGTGGCAGATCGAGTGGTTCTCTAAACTCGGAAGTGAGAATAGTAGTGGAGGTTTGGAAGAGTTGTACTTGGATGATTGTCCTATTCTTCACCATGCGCGCCAAAATGATGTTTGCGAGGGCGGATATCCTGATCGTGCTGCCGTCTCTAACCAGCAGGACTACAATCCTAGCGAGCATTACTTCTCCATTAGATGGCACAGTCTTCTCTCTCACTGGAAAGATTCGATGAAGGGACTCAAGGTATTCCGCATGGGCCATGGGTCATGGGGACACCAGAGTGAAACGTACACGACCATCACCGAGGATCCCGACTACGCTGACCTGGACACCGATGTGTTACAGTATCGGCTTTCTCACAACGTACACAAGAGCTTCGCGTTTCCAGCCAATGATGCGTATGTTCATGTAACTGATGGCTATCTGCGTGAACCAGAAAAATGGCGCCAGGGAGAAGGTCTTGACGACAGGAGGGAAACGAGGCTGACATACATTGACTACGACATTGGAACGGGACCCTCGGCATGGCTTGAGACGAGAAAGACCACAAGACAGGAGGATGTCGAGCCAGAGGAGGGGACTGCGAAGAAGGATGATGTAGCTTGGGATGCGATGATGACTGCTATCAAGGCTCGGCGAAGCTTCAGTTGAAGAACTTAAGCTTTTTGGAGCCAGAACCCTATGTGTCGCGACTATCTGTCATATTACCTATGCTTTAACTCCGTATTTTATACATTTAGGCTACTTTATTTTGGTAACCTAAGCCTTAGAGGACATTCCTTACGTTACCCACCTAGCTGGAGACCGATTGAACATTTTGTAAAGGTATTTATTTGTCAAGCGTCCGTTTCCCTAATCAACCCTTGGCCTCGGACGCGAATTAGTGGAAGGATAATAATCAGTAATTTAAAAGGTATTGGTTTGTCCACTACGCCTCGGCGAATGCCCTCTATTTGTGTTGGCCTTGGAAGACAAACGGACTTCCTGCTTTAGAGAAAAAACATAAGTCTTTGGGTGAATGACAGGAATGCAGCTGGAAGAGAAAGCGTTTTGCGCAGCAGCCTAGGTAGGTAGGGTAGGCCAAAGGGAAAAGGTTTCCGTATAAGCATTGGAGTCGCGATGCTTGAAAGAAACTGTAAATTCGCCTAGGAAAGCGTATCCTGAACGGTCGCGTGCTCGTGTGCCATGGTGCTTCATGTGTAAAATTATCCAGCAAAACTCTATCGGCTCATACCAAGTATAAGAGTGCGTTCTTGTCCCCTTTCCGGCCACTCTCCTCCCCTTATATGAATACAACTACCTACCCGTGCCCTCTGCAGCGTCACTCAAATCCAGCGATATACATATTCTGAATTGCGCCACTTCTTGAAAGCTACCTAGACAGCACAACCCATCTTCTCTCATACGGGCGCGCAACACAACAGCTATTTACTCACATACATATACCATACACAGCACCGCACAGCATAGTACGTACCATGAGCTATCCTAACGCTTTGCAATCCTCATCTGATCATTTACTGGATTTAGCAAAGTATCCCAAATCCAGCAAATATGGCTTCCCTCAAGACTGGATCTCAGGCCAAGGCTGCTGGCAACAAGCGCCGTGCTGCCCAAGGTGCTCCTAAGCGTGCGACCACTACCTCCTCCGCCGCCACCAGCCAACTCCCCGACCGCTCAGACATGATTCTTCCCATGAGAGATCCATACATGCAGCAGATCATCGACGGTGTCAAGAATTACGAGTTTCGCAAGTACGAGATGGTTGGCGTCCAGCGCATCTGGTTCTATCGCACCGCTCCCCACTCAGCCATCACCCACATCTGCCCTGTCAATGAAGCCGTCATCAGAGAGGACGGGCCCTTACCTGAGGATGGACTGGGAAACAAGGAATACAATGAGGGGCATCCGGACTACGAGGGATGGGATTATGCATATCGCATCAATGAGGTCTATAAGATCAACACTGCCATCACTCTGGAGATGATGAAGAATGAACATGGGATGAAAGGTGCCCCGCAGTCAAGGATGAGGGTGCCTGTTTTAATGAAGGCGCAATATTGCCTGGAAGATCAGACGAAAATTTTCTAAGCTTTATGATAGTATCAGCTAAGGTTGAGGGACAAATAATGACTACATAGTAACGAGGTCACGAATGACACATGAGCTATAATCATTATGAAAGTTTAAGAAATCTTTTTGACATTATTATGCTACGTTTGATCTACGAAGTGCCTATGATAAACAACCTTGAAGCCCTTGAATGGATGGTGGGAGACGATGCATCGGCGCCCTTTCTTTCTTGCTTGACAATGAAAAAAAAAATCCCTATTGCATACCATCTCTGCTCTCATAATGCACTGGGAAGGTGTTCCTACGTCTTCAAAACCGTCTATCCTGCTTCTTTGAAGGCCCTGCTCCCGGGGCCAAGTCACTGGACCGAAGTCAATGTTGTGATGCAACTAAACAGCTCACCTCATGTTGGGACACCGTCAGGTTGGGTGTCGCTTTTGTCATTGCTCAGCGCCTGATAGATGGAGCTCTGGATGATTTTGTAACTCGCAACCCTCTGGATAATGTCACAAGCGAGCAAGTCACTGTCAGTGGTATTGTTCTCAAGACAAAAGGAAGTTCTAGAACTATGTTCCCTGCTATCTCTGGACTATTGCCAGATTGACTAATCGCTACAACATTGATCATGAATTCAGAACTATAGAGGAGCTCTTGGGAACTTGGAAGACTCTGGATGTCCTCCAGGATGCCTTTGCGAACAGTTACAGCTTCGAAGACCTCTGTCTTGATTAGAATTACCCCTTGTTCGAGGGTACAGCATCCACAAGTCACCTGTTCGAGAAGGGAATGAGGCAAGCTGAAGGGACAGCCGCAGTGCCAGCTGCACGTTCGTTCACTTTGGACAGAACAAGTGGCCGAGAACTGTTCTCCCAGCGCGTCGCACCTGGCAGTGCCAAACAGGTGCACATCTGAAGTGTTCCAAGTCTCGTTTGCTTGCCCCACCTCGATGCCATCCTCCTTTCGTCTTCCACTCCTCTTCCAACTATTCTCTTCCACCACACACCACCACACACCACCACAAATTTTTGCTACTTTTACATCGTCGACATCCTTCCTTAACCACGACTTGGACTCCTTAGACTTCTTGCACCTCTTGCACCTCTTGCACCTCTTGCACCTCTTCATCACTATTCATCACTATTCTGAACCATCTCTCAACATGGGTTTCCTTAGCAAGATCCCTGCCTCTTCTATCAAGAAGTACGCCGGCAAGGCCGTCAAGGTTACCACCAACGTGGCCAAGGTTGCCAAGGTTGTCAAAGTTGCCAAGGGCGCCGACAAGACCTCGAAGAACGGCAGCGCTGACGATGCCACTGCCTACAATGGCGGACAGGACCTCGAAGACGAAGATATCTTCTGGGTAAACGAGCAGGAGGATTTCGAGACAATGCTTCACGCCGCAAAGAACAAGCCCGAGCCTACCAAGACCGAAGTGAACGACTTCATGGGCGAACTCCGAATGATTGAAGAACTCCGCGACGCTGCCGAGAATTCATACAAGCACCCTGACGTTGTCAAGATGGAGAAGTATCTTACCGAGATCAACAACAAGACTGATCGGGCTCAGCGACCCGTGTCCCCCTCGAACGACAATGAAGGACATGGGGGACCTTGCCACCCGGATTGTGTGCAGTGTCAGTTGGAAGCGAGGGTCTATGAGAAGGCGCATCGACACGTGGTGGGTTTGTTGAAGTTTATCGAGCCAGGAATGATTCCCGACCAGCAGGGTTTGAAGGAGCTTATTGAGAAGTACATGTGAGAAAGTACAGGATGGTTGAAGGATTTCTTTGCTTGCGCTTATGAGAGAGAGTCGGATATTTGGAGAGTTGTTTTGTCATGGACACTGCCTCTGCAGGTCACTTTTGCGACGAGAGATGATGGTATGAATGCATGCACCTGGAAGGCTTGAGAGGACACTACTGCTGGCACTACTGGATTGAGTCTTGAGATCATTTGGACGGAGATTTGGAAGAAATCACGAGTGTCCTTAGACTTAGCATTCTGAATGAATTGAGATACTTTTGCCTAGCTGTTTCCTATTGTGATCCATGTTCTACTACTTAAGCCTCGCACTGACATGATGTTTCCAATATGAAGTTCAGCTGAAGAGCGGACAACCCTCAAGGTATAGCGTTCCATTCTATATACTGATCGATGGAGAATAGTTTGATGGAAACTCCATTTTTCCAACCCTTCCCGATGCCGCCCTCTTTAACGATTGGTCGACCCCACAGTGGCAACGAGATTCAATGATATGTACGTCTGGGGTTACTTTGCCTCTCACTCCTAGCGGAGCCCGGTATGGAACCCGGCTTGTGGTCTGTATGCCAACCGAAGAATTTGCGGCCTTCCTGAAGAGGGTGAACACATGTCTTAACCATACTCTCAACTTCATTTCTACAGTCTCAAGGCATATGTTCAGCTCCTTACTGCTGTTCCCACTTCCATCCAGCAACAAACCGCAAAAGGAGAATTCGTCATTTTCACACTAGAACATATCCGTCTTCCTAGAACATTCACCGCGAACATTGAACTGTACAGAATCTCTATGGCTTGTTGCCTGGCTCACAACATTCACCATGTACAGCAAGGAGTAACCAGGTTTCGAAGTCCACGACCGTGGAAGTGCCAACGCAACGTAAGTATCTCGCTTTCCAACCTGGAATCTCTTCTTCTTCTTTTCCTCCTCAACCCACTCTCACACCCACACCTACCTCGCCGACATCCAACTCTCGCACACTCACCCCAACAACATAACACCTCGATCCTAACACCAACCGAAACAATGCCTGCCAACAACACCAAGAAACCTGTTACCAAGCAGCCCGCTAACAAGCAGTCCCGCGAGGACCCAGACTGGAAGATGCTCTACAACCGCAAGGATCGACCCTTCTCCTTCGACCCTGACTTCGACTTCGAGGACGAACCCTGGGATCTGTGCGAGATCCCTCTCAGCAAGGAGGAGAAAGAGAACGCTACTGAGGAGGGCATCGCTAAGCGAAAGAAGGCTGAAGCCAAGAAGACCAGCGTCCGGGAGGAGGATCGTATGGACTACCCTATCGAGGGCTACTTCCTGAAGATGAAGGATGGTGTTTACTACCCTGACATGAAGATTGAGGAGTAGATGACTAACGAGAACGACTTTGGAGACTCTTGACTTGGACCGTAGGATCTGGTGATGATAGTGGAGGAGAACACGACGAAGTATGAAGAAGGAGAACATAGGAGGAAAACGACGAGCGCTCAACGACTCTTTGGAGCAGCCTCTTGAAGAGAATGTTAGCTAGACAATGATACCCGGGTAACTAGCGACCCAGATTATACTTAGGTCTGGCCAGGAAAAATTAGATAGAGACACTAGATAGGATAGTGGAATAGATTTATTCTACAAATTACTGAGCTTCTCGAATTGTGAAAACTGATCCGACTTGAGGCGAGACACGCAGAGTGTCGTTCAAAGACTACATGCTATCTATTGTTGAACTACGTGACCAATCTCATGCCATTGTAGAGTCTCCGATACACCAACGTATTGGCAATTACGCATAGACTTTGTGCTTATTTCCAGAAACATGGAGGCGAACTACAGCAATTATCACGACACAATTCATGTAGAGACTCGCCTACTTGAAAATAACTTACAAGTCACGCTCGATTTCACATGCCAGGCGTCTCTTGCGCTACGAAACTCTCCCAAAGCGCCGAACGTTCGCGCCTCTACCCCTGAGGCGCCGTTGAAGTCGCTGCCTGTGAGCAGGAGTTTTGGTCCGAAACGAGTTCCTTACCAGAGTGGAAGTCCCAACTTCGAGGTATATCGCGAACGGACGAGAGGCGCGCGCAGTTCTTCGAAGTGGAGGTTGCCAGTGCTCAGCCAACTGTCTCTGCCGAAGGCTACGTCAAGGCGTGAACGCATTCCTGAACCTCAACTCTTACAGACGTAGTCCTTTGAACATGCCCGACGTTCATTGTCTTGTTCCATACAGAAATCAGCACTGAATGTTGCACAGCCCGCCGCACTTCCAATGTTCTGTACCAGCCATTCTCCCCGCCGCCGTCCGAATGTTTGGTAACTCCCCACACAAAGCTCAATGATCGCAGAAGTGCCAGACGGCTGCCTTACACTAGTCTCCCAGTCAGTCACCTTGTCACCCGTCAACCCACCTGGCACTGCGAAGGACGAAGAGCCTCCTCTAGCGTATTCCCGCCCCCGACTCCTGGTGTTTACAACCACAACCACAACCTCAAACATCAACATCACAACCTCAGCGAGAACTCGACCCCTTCATCCGCACTCAGCAACACTACCTACATCTTTTGACTCATCTTCCCCATTTTGCGATATCGTCTCTTTCTTGTCAGAGCATCACCTTTCATCCTGTTTACCTACCTCTCAACACCCGAACCTCCCTACCGCGAGCGAGAGCCTACTGTCACCAACCCTTACATACCTCACGAGCCTTCACGATGTCGAACCCACCTCCACAGAAGACCACTCAGCCCCAGATCGCCCTCGGTGACGACATGCCTACTTTCAACCTCGTCCTCGACCCCTCCCGTCGCGTCAAGCACCCCGACCACGTCTACACTGCCGACCGCAAGGGAAGTAAGCCTGATGAGAAGCCCGTCGAACCACCTACCCCAGCTCAGATCGAAGCTCTCGACAAGTATCACGCTGATATGCGCAAGTTCGCCGAGGATGCCCTGCCTGAGCGCAACGGCCTTCTTGTTCCCTGTGAGGATTGGTTCTGTACTGATCGTGGCCATAAGAGCTATGATCTTTCTCTTGAACTTGCTGACGATGAGCAAGGTGACGACAAGAAACACTACATCAACAGCCGACGTTGAGACCTATCCGCTTTGATCTCGCTTCCTCGATTTTGTCTATGTTGATCTTGGGTAAGCACACTGAAGGATCTGTTGGCGAGACCGCGAACTAATGCGTTGATAGAAGATCTGGTCTTGATTGCTCATTCGATTTATTGTCTTTGCCTCTTGTGCTGAAAGGTCAGTGTCTTCGAACCCTCACAATTCCCGCGCTGACATCCTGACATCAACAGACTCCGATATCTACCCACCCCCTACGTTTTCCAGACCCTTTGGTCTTTTGTCTCGGGTCGCGACTCATATGAACATCCTGTCTAGACCGATAAACAGCCCAACTGTCTGGATCTCCTTTCATAGCCTTTTGTCTTTGTTCTTTTGGCGCGCGCGCAGGTAAGTGTGCTTCCGGGTCCTCAACACTTCGCAGACTGGCATGTTGGCATAAACAGACGCTGAGACCTCTACCCCTTTTCCCCTGATCCTTTTGCTTTTTGCCTCAATTGCTGGTCGGTACGTGCTGCTCAAGTGCATTGGACAGTTCGCGAGCTAATCCATGGGACCAACAGCAGTGACCGAAACACTACCGGTGTCGGAAAACATTTGCCTTTTGCATGTCTCGGCTTTGGACGGTGTAGCGACTTTGACGAAATTATATTGAACGTGGAAATGGAGGTGTTATCAGGATCTTGCTTGTCGATATGATACCCATGTTTTATTACCCCATCCCTGTTGAGTCATGATATTAATAACCTGTAACAAAGCTTTGATTAAGGCGATAGTCTAGTCAAGTGAACTAGTTGTCAGGGTTCACTAATCGTCCGATGCACTGACTATTCGTCCCAGGTGTTTCCCAGACGCGTAAGCACTATCTTGATCTTGCATTGCAGAAACTAAAACTCCCAATCATGTGTTGGTTCCCTCATCTCGTCCGAGCGTCCGAGTAATACCGGGGTACATGACGCGACCGTTTAATGCAATGCGACCGTTTGAACTAACGTAACGTAGAATGGTACAGTAGCAGTCTTTAAAATTACGTGTCTTGGTCGACTAGTCAAGATGGAGCTAACAGGGACCAGGTCCTCGCGACTAACAGAAACATGGTGGAGACAGCACTAACGCTTTCTGCAGAAAGTTTGCAGGGAAAACCGAGCTGTTGGCTCTAGTATCATGTTCCATGTTCGAGTGCAACGTTCGACGGCGCAATGCATGGCCCTATGCAGAAAGGACCCATCTCTTGACATGGAGCTGTTCAGTTGCGGGATTAAACATATCGACAACTGTGATATCGTCACTGTGAAAACCCAAGCTAGTCAAGACAGCAACTCCATTATCAGTTCAGAGTCAAGCTCTAGTCTACAATACTACTTCACTACTGCAAGTGTTGTTGCGTTGTTTCAGGGGAGTCCATGATCTGCATTGTGTCATCGTCCTAACCGAATCCTATTAGATCCCTGGATTGCCGTCGGTCTCCGTCCGAAGTGGGTAAGAGACCCGTCTAGTCGGCTGCTCGAGTGGACCAAAGTTGCAATCATACCATGAGTGCTTGCACATGTCTTTTCCCCATCTCCATGCCGGTACTGGGTCCTATCACATCTGCCATCACACCATCACGTGCTGAGCTAGACGACTGATATGGTACTGGCGAGATGGATCCTCTAAAACGGCCGTTGTTGAACTAAGTTTTGATAAACCCTTGCTTGGCTTCATTTACTCTCTTTGCCCCCTGACGGTTGTAGCCGTTATGGAGTCGTGCCGAACCGATGCTTCCGCCGTCAGTTCATGGTCCGTTCACCGCCGCGGCAGAGATGAATTCCTTTAAAAGGTGGCGCAATCTTCAGATTATAGATCCAGTCTATAGTTCAAAGTCTCTTATATTAAACCCAATTTCTATATATCGATCCTTCTCCATACCTGATCTAGTCATATTCTTCGAACACTATACCCCAAACTTCCTTATAGCCCATATTCTCGTCATTCACAATGCCTCACAAGGACGTTCCTCTCCGACCTGTTAAGCTGGCCTTTGACCCAGTTGGATCAGACACTCTCGGTATTCCAGACCTTGACTTTGCCTCTCTGTTCCGCGAGGAAAAGGTCAAGGAGGATGACCCTCTCGTTATCCATCCACAGGATATGAACGTCCCATGGAACACTTCTCTCCCTTGGACAAGACAGTCCAAGCACTGGGCCTACGCTGAGGCTGAAGGATATGATCTCTGCAACGCAATCACTCTGGATAAGGCTTCAGAGCGAGGAACCCTTCCTATGGAGTTGCTGGATGAGCGTCGCAAGTGGAAGATTGACGAGCTCGTCGAGGACGCTTTGTCCTGCTGCGTTTATCTCTATCCCACATCTTCTCCCAAGAGGCTGGCTCTCTTGACACAATCTGTGCTACTTCTCTTCCTTCACGATGATGTTATTGAGCGAGGAGATACCCAGAATGAGACTACAGTCGTGGATGAGTTCCTTACCATGGCCCCCAAGAACAGACACCTCAAGAAGTTCTGGAAAGAAGTGCTAGAGTGTGACCCCATTCTCGGACCCGATCTGCTCTATGCCATCATGGTCTTTGTCCGTGATGGACGTGTCAAGTCTCCTTTCAAGCAAGACAAGTACGCCACACTGGCCGATTATATGCTTTATCGTCGCAATGACGTTGGCAAGACGTAAGTTGTTTCTCAACCATCTTTGAAAATCTTTACTAAATTTTGCCAGATTTATGATTGCTGCTATTCGCTTCGGTTGTGGCGTGCACCAGACTCGCGAAGAGCTCGCTCCTCTGGACGAGATCGCGGACCTTTACGTGCGCCACTCAATCCTTATCAACGACTTGTACTCATACGATAAGGAAGTCCATGAAGTCAAGACCATTGACGCGTCCATTGTGAATGCCGTCGCTGTGACAGAGGAGTTGCTTTCCGTCTCACCGAATCTGGCCAAGACTATTACCAGACAAATCTCATTCGACATGGAGAAGGAGTTTTACGACATGTGCGAGAAGTTTATGACCAGCCCTTCTATCAACGATAGACAGCGCGCATTTATTACAGGCCTGTTTGATGCCTTGACGGGAAATATCTTTCACTCTGCTACATTGAGTAGATACGTTCGTCACGGCGAGAACCCGCTTCCTTGCAAATGTTAGAGTTCAATTGGGTAGTGTTTTTAGCTAGCATTCGTTCTGCATCAATACCACATTCTTCTTTCGTTACAATAACAATGGGTCTCGTACAAGATGGGATGAACCGTAAAGCTTAAGTGCGAAAAAATATCTCGGTTGGGATAATAAATGTCTCATTATGGAAAGCCACGGCATCATCGCGATCTTGACAGGCGCTATATTTCCTGAACAAATCCGAACTCACCACGTTTTCCTCATTCGTGCGCGACTAACCTTAATTTTGACACGTCCAGAGTTGCACTCATCCCACCATTGTAGTGGATTTGGATACCCGTATCCCACCGTAGTAGCGCGAGACGCGATGCTACACCACTCGGGTCGTGACAACGGGTAGACAGGGAGGACACAGACTGGTGAGATAAAAATTCCGCAAGCCACTCTTGGAAAAACTGGGCTGCTATCTAGAACCCTGCATGTGAGAAGTCCCCCGCGTTGAATGATCCTTTGGACCCTTCGTTGCATGTAGAAGATACGCGGTTGTAGATAATGCAGTCCTCGGAGTGATATCCCCTTACCGGGCCGATGTGTCGTATCCGTGGGGTCGTCTGGGGCTCACCGCCTGTTGGTTGTTGGTTGTTGGTTCTGTTGATGGACGGGATCATATGATATTAGCCCCCACTGGTATTTGGATGATACGTATCATCCGTCAAGGGTATCTTGGCGATGGACACCCCGGGCCGCGTATTGACAAGCATGTTGACGGACACCATAAGCGGGTTACTAGGCTAGGGTACAGGGATAGCTAGACCATCAGTGCTAGATTGTGACATGACCCGGAGAATGTTATACGAGCGTAGAATGAGAATAACTTGTAGAATTTTGAGAACTAAGAGACTACAGACAGAGAGTGTGTACGCCAAAACTCCAACCCAGGCTTAATGAAAGAGTGTGATATCATAGATCGTTGAACAAAGGAAAGACATGATCATATGTCAAGGGTCTTGAGTTTACCAAAGAAACTCAACAGAATATTTTCGATTCCACTCAACAACACGGTAAGACCACTGCCATCATTGTCGGCAGCCTGCTCCTTTAGAATCTTTCCAACCAGATCTCGAATTTCAGGGGCAAGCTTCTGATTGTCTAGAGTAGCAAGACTTTGCAGGATACTTGTAAGGACGTTCATCAGAGGATGTAACGAGGCGTTTAGCCCAGGGTTGGGGTCGAGAGAGCGCAGGAAATTATCGATCATGCGGATAATCTCCGTGAGGAGATCATCGATGTTTTCGATCATTAGGTTGCGCTGTGTGGGGGTGATGTCGAGAGATTTGAGGTTACGGGTGGCGGACAGTTGGCTTAGGGGACCAGAGAGGATGGTGCGGATGGCGGAGACTTCTTTGAGGGCTTGGGTCATGCCCTTTGCCTGGGATAGTTTTCCAGCTTGGACTTGAGCAAGAATGCCATCTATGATCATTAGTATTTGTCTGCTAGAAGTAAGAGAAAGACATACCGGTTTTGTCAGTATGGGGAGCGATTTCGTCAAAAGCACTATCCAAGCTCTTGACAATTTCACCACCATTCTTGAAGCCAGTTGAAGAAATCTTGAGACTGATAAGTCTCTTGGGATGTTTCTTGTAAGGCTTCTTCTTGCCCTTTCGTGACTTGTGCTTGATCACGGAAGTCTTAGCCAGAGGCTCCTCTTTGGAGCGTTTGGCATTTGTGGTAGCCTTTTGGGCCTCGGGGTCGGTGACGAAACCGTCGAGATCGAATGCGAGGGCGTTGAGTTTGCCTTCCGCGTCGACGAGATGGGATTCTCGGACGGCGAGGGAGTTTTCGGTGGGTGCTGCGATGGAGCTTGTCACTAGCGTGACGACTGCGAGTAGGGAGAATCTCATGGTTGCTGGGTATTGGATTGACGACTGAGGCGATTTGGCTTGAGAAGGTCCGGGGATTGCACGGACGCGACTTGTGTCTTTATACAATTCCAGTTCATTGTCTCTCAAAGTCCAGACCAAAGTTGAGTTTCGCCCAAGCACGATTGAAGCCACCTCCATACCGTCGATCCTCAACGCATCAATTAGATCAGTACCCTTTCCCATTTCCCCTTGCCACCAGCGCCAATCACGTTTCTTAGCGATGTGCTGAGCATAAGGTTAGACTTACACTTTATATCTGGTATGAAGCTATTCCTAGAAGAGACTTTGTGGCTTGTCGATCGATTCCGATAAAGTTGAAGCAGCCAGATCCGGATACATCAATCGTGAAGTTGATACGTCAGATTACTGTGCCTCTGTGGATTCATGTCAGGGCCAGGAACAGGCTTGCAGGGACTTGGACCCTTAATGATCTCATGCATGTTGGTTCATTGAGAGATCTGCTGTGCCTCTGACGGCAGTCTTGCTGATCGGTCATTTTGTGATGGGTGGATGAAAGTCTGCAGGTGGTCGTGGACCCTTGTTCCTGGACAAGATCTTGTGCCGCAGGAATGGAGTATCAGCGCATACATGCAGGAACAGTCTACTCCGGGTGGCGGGTTTGATGGTTGTTCTGGAATGTCTCAGGTATGCGAGTCGACGGATCCGTCAGAACTGAGTGGACATTCCTGTGGGCATGCATGAGGAACACAACCACATTGACGTCTGGACTTGATATGAACAACGTAATAATGCGAAAAGCATGCAAAAGCTGAGGGATTGCAGCGACCCCATTCTCTTAGACAAGTAGTTGTTAACTGAGACAATTGAACCGCGCTATCCAAGCAATGGGGTCTCTGTCTCAGAGAATGTCTTGGAATGTGACAACCTCATTCAATCCCAACATCACGAACCAGAGCAAACAGCATTAAAATAAGTTTCTTCCCCATTGAATCCCAGCTTACCGACCCAAGGCCTAAGACTTAATCATTTCGTTAAGTCTAGAGAGTTGTGAACCCTCTCTCATCTTACTCAATCTCGTATCTTGTGTGAAGTTCCCCACCCTACCCTCCAATTCTCTCCCTAGCGTCAAGCCACAAAAAGAACCCATCTCCACAACTGAGACAAAAAGAACAGATTGCATCAAGAGCAAAAGAAAGGGTCTGGCCGGGGATTGAACCCGGGACCTCTCGCAAGCTGTGCTGTAGGGTGTACCCTAAGCGAGAATCATACCACTAGACCACCAGACCGATTATTTTCAGCGGAGCTGTGATTGTTGAAACAGAGTTTGCTGTTCTAAATTATATACGGCTGACGATGCGCTGACAAAAAGGCTCACCTCAGCATACCCTGAACACTGATCGCACACGACTATCCAGGTTTTAACAATGACGGATCCGTAGAGACACTCACAAACTTGTATTTAATAGAATTCAATTTTAATCACACTACTGGCTTCGAACTTTATGTCAGATAAGATTGGAGGCTAACAGTCATATCGTGTTCCCGTCAGGACAGCGGTCGCACATGGACCCCGACTCATCGATGGGAGAAGTAAGATCCTACTGTATTTGTAGCGGTATATGAAAGGAGATATTTATAATACAATTTCCCAAAATATTCATTACTCATAACATCATAATCCACCTACAGCAAGATTCCATAAAGTCCCTCACCCTGAATAACCTCACCATTCTCGTATGTAATTCTCTTCCACCCTTCGGCATGCGCTTCATCACGAACCCACTCGGCAGTAGGGAAATATCGTTCATCTTTCTTGATGGTAATGACGGAGGGACTACCAGAGTAATCCGTCATTTTAATCTTGAAGTCTGCATCATTGTCAGCTGGTTGTGTGGGAGTAGTAAAGAAGTGAGAACTTACATGTCCTGTCAGGAATGTTAACCACCACGTTCTTCAACGCTTCAAGATCCGGCGTAGGCTTGTTATCAATATGCGTAATAAACGTCGTCGCGTAAATGTCGTACAAATTCGATGGTGAACCGATCAACCAGCTTGTGATATAAACTTCACTCGGCAACTTCTTGATGCACTGTCGTACTGTCCGATGAGGTTTCTGAGCCGTCAAACCGCAGAAGTTGATGACACGCGATATCTCAAAGTCATCTTCCAACACGGTCTGCGCTTTGAAACTGATTTGTTCACCGCTTCGCACAGCCACAACATCAAGAGTGTCTTTCCAGTACATGGAGTCCACGTCGGAGAATTGCGTGACGAGTTTGCCGTCGAGGCTGAGGAGAACATCGCCTACTTCTAGGGCATCGGGGAGCCGGCTCGATGCGCGTTTGACCATAAAGAGGCGACGGTCGGAGGATTTGGCTTGGACTTGGCTTATCCACTCTTCTGAGACGCCCATGACGCGCGCCTCGATCATGGTGACTGGCGCGAGTTCAACGGAGAGGCTTCGAAGGCTGGGAACAAGTCCCTGACTCAATTTCTCCACGATGGGAGCAATGGCTTGGGAGCCGAGTCCGAAGCAGGCTTCATCAAGATCATCCATCTCGTAAACGACCCAAAGAGCTTGGATGGAACCATCTTCAGCGACAAGAACGCCACTTCCACAATGGGTACCGATTCTTGTCTCGATGTCAATCCTTTCGACGTTGACAGGACGGCCTCTGGGCGGGTTCGGTGGCTCTCGCTCCAAGGGAATGACCTTGGTAACAGACGTCGAGGCATAAACCATCTCTTCACAATCGTTATGTCCAACAAAGAACGTTGACGCGCCCTGTGAGATGCGCTCTGTGCTGAACTTTGCGCTCTTCACGGGCGCATCCATCAGACTTGGGTCGTACTGAATGACCGCGTAGTGATGCGCAGGATGTAAGAACACGACTTTTCCGGGAATGAGAACAGAATCTGCGAAAGTGAGTTCAATATCGCACAGCTTTGTCGGCACAGTCGTACGCGAAATAATCACGAAACCGCAATCGGCGTCAATAACAAGTCCCATGCCAAGATGGACACGTGTAGATTGTCCATCGATGAGAACAGGTGCTGAGAATTTGACGTGCACAAAACTCCTCACAATATCTGCCACAGCTCTCAAAGGGATGTGCTCGAGGGTATCAAACGAAGCACTTAACTTCGCTGGTCTAACCGCAGGTAACGGCTCAGCGAGGAGTTCAACATCCCAATGGCCCGTGTCATCATTGCGCGTGAACATCTTCATCCGTTGAAACCAATGTCTATCAATCCGTACAACCGCCGTGCGCATAGTATGTCGCTCCCAAACATGCCAATACTTGATCGCCACGCGCGCTCTGTCGGGAATATCCTTCACGACCTGCACGAAAGCATCCAGATTGGGTGTCTTCTTGTGGTTTACGCTGTCGACCATGAAATAATTGTCATGCGCTGGGTGGAAAGGTCCTGCTTTGCAGACATACACGCCGCGACAGGGAAGCACGTAGCGCTGGGCGATTTGGTAGGATAAATCGTGGAAACAGCCTGCGCCGACGGTGACGAAACGGCTGGGTGTGATTTCGTCGAGGTTTTGGACTGTGATTTCTTCCTCTACATCTTCGCCGTCTCTCTGGACGAGGAAGCGGAGTGTCTGACCGATGTTTTCGTCGAAAAAGGTGTTTAATCTGAGGAACTGGGTGACGAGTTCGCCGTTGATTTTGATGAGGATATCGCCCTCTTTCAATTTGCCGTCCGATGGTCCCTCGGAGAGAACGTCGCATGCGACGATGAGGTTGTCTTGTCCAGGGAAGGATTCTCTCAGAACGCTCTCCCATTCTGAACTGAGGCCCAATCTTCGACACTCGTCGAAGGGCTTGAGCTTGAAAACAGTTTGGATCTCTCCTCGTTTCACTTTGTCGCCATTCTGGATCTGCTTTAGTGCTCGTAACGGGCCGTCGAGAGGGAGGAAGTAATCTGTCGATCCATCAGTGCGACCACCTGCTTGAAGCGCAATACCATGACCATCGACATTGACGACGGGAGATCCTGAGGAGCCACCTGATGCAGAGGCGTTGGCTTGGTAGTAGCATGTGTTGAAGTCCATGTATCCGTCATAAATGGGAGCGTTTCTGTCCAAGCGGCTGATGAAGCCTGATAGGATACCCAGCTTCTCACCGCTGTCGTTACCGATGACTTTGATCTCAGTTCCGACTGTCTCATGTCAGCTTGGGTTTCATGGTAAAATCTGGAGACTTACCTTTGGCGAGATCGGGGCGCAGTTGCATGGCGGTGAGCTGCATATACTTGACCTTTTTAGGATCAAACTTGAGAAACCCAAAGTCATGAATCGGATCGCGATAAATGGGATGAACCTCGACTTCTTCCTGGTTATTGAAGACGATGTACCCCGAAAACGGTCCGGGGCCGACGACATGGCGGTTTGTGAGAACAAGACTACTCTCATCAGCTTCAATCATCACAGACGTCGTAGGAGGCTTACCCTCGCTCAGCATCAACAATGAAGCCGGTTGCTTCACTGGTCTTGGAAATCTCGGTATCAAACGCATACGGATGCGAAAACTTGACCGAGACAACGCATCTGACAACCTTTTCTATAGCTCTCTGCCAAGCTTCGCTTTCACTTTCTGAGAGGAGGCCAGTCTTGGATACGCCGTTCTGTGTCGGCTCTGATAGTGAGACGTCTCTCATTTTGTGAGGGAGATCTTGATCGATGGCCATGGTGCCCTAGTTGAATGAAGAAAACACGATCGAGAAGGAAACTGATTGAGATGGAGCGACAAAGAAGTGTGATATATTCGAAGAGGTTGAAACAAAACGCCCGCTTACTGTTGCTCAACAGGCAACCAGCCCTATGACCAAGGCAAGTCAAGCTGCTGCTGACCTGACCTGACCCCTCACCGAAAAGCTGAAGGCCTCAGCCCCAAAAAGTGGGACAGGTCAATTGAGGCGCAGTCTTGGAATCACAAATCAGCCTTACCAAAACTGCGTTTCACTACCTACGAATAGTTGATTGGTGTCATGTTTCATTTTGAGGAGATATTTGAGGCCGCCTGACTTCGGGGATGGTCGGTTACCGAGATGGAGAAATCGTTGTGGTAAGCATTTAGGAATGGAGTCATTGTGAGACCCTACTTTGAGTGACTCATGGGGGACGGATTACCCGAGTAGTTTTCGTATAATACATCTTGTTTGGGGATCAATTCTCTAATCCAATTAAGAATATGTCATGTGGGAATCTTATGGAATCTATTGTCTAAATGCTCAGTATGCACGATGACGTGATGGCTTCATCCAACATCACCACTCATCCAGAAGCAAGAGAAACCCTCGTCTTACTCTCCCCCATCTCCAACCTCCAAACCCCATCCCACTCCCCTCTTCTTACAACATCAACCTCAGTATCCTTCTTCGGTGTATAAATAGTCGCCATATCTCCCGTATTCAAACTTGGGCTCCTCGCCCACTCTGCCTTCAACTCACACCTAACAGCCAACAGCGCAACAACAATCATAATCTCAGTCGTAGCAAATTGTCTCGCGGGACATAAATGCGGCGGTGCACCCCAAGCGACAAAGCTGCTTGATGCAGTCTTCTGGTTGACGAAACGGTAAGGATCGAATGTTTCGGCAGAGGGACCCCAGGTTGTTGTGTTGGTGTGGATGGGTTCGCCGGGCATCATGACGAATTGGCCTGCTTTCAGAAGATACTTGTCGTCGAGGAGAGTGTCGTGTGTGACTTTTCGGATATTCGCGTGAACATGTCTCGTTCGCTGTGTTTCTTGATAAACACTCAATAGCAAAGGACATTTCGTCTTCAAACTCGCAACATCCAGAACGAAACCATCCTCTTTGTTTCCAGTAACAGCATTCTCGATAACTTCCCTCCTGACCTCCTCAAGCAACTCTCCCCTAGAGAAGAGTTCGTAGATAGTCCAGTGAAGAATAGGCACCGTGTTCGCGAAAGCAGCAGTTCCAAAAGTGGCTTGCTGCTTGCAAACATCATCCTCGTCAATACCTACTTCTTGCATCGTTCGTTGACGAGCCATGTATACAGCTGAGACATCGGAGGGGATGTTCTTGTTATACTTTCTGAACGCGTCAAAGACGATTTCGCGCGCTTTGTAGCCTTTGCCTGTGATGTCGAGACCGATGAGGTGAAGAGGCATATAATCCTGCCATTTCCTGCACCTTGTCAGCTACCCCAACTCGTGAAGTGAGTGGGTGACTTACCAAAAAGCTTCATCAATCTTAGGATCTCTAAAAGGATGCTCAACGCCCAAAATGCCACAAGCACTAGCCTGAACAACGGTATATCTCACCCACTCCAACAGCTTCACCTTCTTCCCCATCACTTCCTCAACATCGATCAACGCCCTATCACCCATTCTCAAATTCTGCGCATCCAAATTGGCACCGGGGGCAAGACTACTTTTATGAGCATGACTAAACGTATCCGTAAAATCACCCCCGAAAACTTCATAAGTCGCTGCATTGGCATCACCCATGTGCTTGGCGGCAGTTTGCATAAACGGTCTGAAAGATAGAGTCTTGGATCTTTGGATGAGGGGGATGAGACGAGCTGTTTTTGCGACGTAGAGTTTGGTGTTGAAGATGGCGACTGTGTAAATTTCTTGGTCTGCTTGCTTGCTGCGGCAAATATAAGCAAGAGGTTCATGGGGAGGTTTGGAGGGTGGTGTACCTGGTGATTCCATGATAGCCAGAACTATACTTCATCATGCCCAATAAATGACCAAAGAGCGGTATACTACTTTGCAACCGCTTCGGTTCCCTTGGATCGTCAAAGAGAGAAAACATCCATTCTAACGTATACGCAAACAGGACGAAGCCTGCGACACCGTACAAAATTTCCTTCAACATGGCTGCAGTCTACCAGCAAAATCTTCAATGCCAACAAAGGATGCCAGTTCCTACAGTCTACCAAACAAGAGGAAACCTGACCATTTTAATATGGACGACAATTCCTACTAGACCCAAACCTCGCTTATCAAGAATTTCAGATCTTTTAGCCTGAAAAGCGAATACGAACTCCTTTGGTGGAGAGCGCTAATCAACACTAGAACCCTTTAGTTCAGGGGATCGTGAAGGATCCGAACTCGAGGATTAATTGATGTTTTATGATTGGCGGACGACAATCTCATACCGATGTGTCGGGTTCTTCAAAGGTTCCGACGGTTGCAAATTAATTGACTCCCTGCACTGATGCAATCGACACTCTCTCAATTGACCTGACAAAATACACAGAGCAAAATATATTCAGTACCTAAATGATCATTTTCCTCCTTTTTTCGTTTCTTTTTCCATTGTGACCATCGATCTAGAGTAGCAATATTCAACTGTCCATGTTCATAACCGGACAAGCAATACTGTTCCCATACCAAACGCCTTGTTCTGTCCGATTTACTTACACTTCATGAGAGATTGGTGGATGCCGCTTGGTTAAATGCCTCGATCATTGCATCGTACAGTTTGTTCGTCTCCTCGATTGAGGTCTTGGTGCCCAAGTAGAATTCTCCGTCAGGGAAGAACAGGATCTTGCGTAGGGCATATGCCAACTTCTTGGAGGAGCTAAAGGCCGGCGCAAACTCGGAAACAATGGCGTCGAATTTGTCGTCGTTGGAAATATCGTCGATCTTCTGGGTGGCGCTTCGAACGTTGCCGCTATTGTCCTTGTTCCAGCGCCAGATGCGGCTGTCGGGTGATAGCTCTCCGTGTTCGGCGATGGCGAGCCACATGAAACAGTAAAAGAATGACTCTAGGTCGTGTCGGTAAGTATGGAGGATAAAGTTATCTTCGCGGCGGGCGACATCAATGGCCATGAAGGCTTTGGTGCCGATCATGTCGTGGACGGGTCCTTCAAGAGGAACGCGGAGATCCCTGCCGCTGTCGAGATCGATGAGAAATCCATGAGGCTTATCCTTGCTATCTCCTCGCGTCTTGCTGATCATGAAGTTGCCGGGACAAATGTCTCGGTGGAGGATCTCGGCGTCGAGGTAAAGGCTACGGTGCGCCTTGATGGCATCTCGTATGCAGGTGATCAACTCGAAGGCACCTCGGTATTCGACGACAGGCTTCCCGACCGGGGAGATGACGACACATGCTGTGAGGTACTTCTCCGTCTCGAGACGTCGCTGGGCGATGAGCTGGTTGACGCCCCAAATGTTGAGCTCGGTAACTCGCTTCATAAATGTCTCCTCCTTGCGGCTCGACTCGTCGCGGAGGGAAAACTTGACGATAACTTCCTTCTTGTCTTCATTTGTTGCTCTATAGACAGTCGGTCCGTCGCTGACGATCTCCTGGGGACAGGTGAGGGGGCTCTTGTCCAGCCACAGTTTGTAGGTAGCGCCTGGATCGGCCTTGTCGTCGCATGTTTCCACCTCTTGGCCCTTGACGATCACATACTGGGCCTTTTGAGCGTTGTAGAAAATCATCGGGTTGAGACCCAGTTGCGCGTCGTTCATGTTCATGTAGTCGTTCTTGAATTGGTCGAAGGGGACGTTGTGCTGAATTCCCGACCGGTAAAGACGAACACGGTCGAAAATCCAGAGCTCGAGCTCATCGTCGCACAGGTAAAAGCCGTGGAGGAAGAGGCGGATAGGCTGCGCGTGGAAGACCTTGACGGCGGATTCGTACAAGATGCCGATCGCAGAGTTGTGATCGTGACCAGATCCGCGTGTGATTTCGATGCCGACGACTTGAGTTTCGGGCCAGGGGTTGTCGTCTTTCTCGTGCTTGGAAGGCATGAGAAGATGCTGGATGACGCCAGGCTCGAGAGCGATACCGCGAAGGACGCGCTGAGGGGTGCTGCGCTTCCACTCGATGCCCTTGAAGTACTTGTCGAACCAAGGCATGTCCTGCTTCCAGATGTCGACGGCGATTTTGTCCATTTTGCTGGGTGTAAATGCTGAGTGCGCGTATAGAGTCTCGTGGCAAAGGTTCTAGGTGAAGGAGGGAGGTTTGTTCGAGGAAAGGAGAGAAGGTCGCGGGCGCCTTTTATGGGGGAAGGAAACAGAGTTCAGAGGAGGCAGAGCATTGCATCACATCCAGCTTTGAGTTGGGAAGGTTACACGAGGGGTACCATGGTCACGCGCGACTGCACCTGCACAAACAGGGCTTCTCCATCACAATAAGGCAACTGCATCAGAATGGTACGTTCATATTTGGTGAGGCAAGAGATCAAGGTACAAACGCACCGAGAGTGGATGGAGGCAAACATGACCACATATTGGAAGATGTTTCTTATTGGTGATACAAACACGATCAAAATAAAGACAATATCACCATCAAAGTCGAAATTCAGTGTGTAACATTAAAAAAGGACTTTCGTCTTGTTATATTCCAAGGCGAGGGGAGACGTCTCCTCATATCATGTGAAGTAAAGTTCAGATTAGGGCTCCTCATCCATCACCCCGCCCATTCGCCTCACTGCGTACATTATACTGATTGACTTTCTGGGTTGGAAGAATTTTGCAGAATTCCACGAAAGTCTAAGTGGTGAGCAAAATTAAGAGTCGTCAGGATCTGAGACAGAGTTTTGGTGGCGGCGAGTCGACTCATCGCTCTTGCCTTGTGGTTCGTGCAACAAGCGCCGCGTGGCTCATTGCGTGAACTTCGGTCAGATGATTCGACGGCATCTTCTTCCTCGCGCGTATGGACGGGATGAATACGGTTCCAAGCGCGCAACGTTACACGAGTGGTATTTATCTGTTCGGGTCCTGGCTTGATCTCGGGACAGGTGGTCAACTCATATTGGTCCACCCTCGCACGGATTGCCTGGTCATTTGTAGGTCCAATGATGATGTAGGCTGAGTGAGTAAGCATAGCCTGGTGCATGGTAATTAGTTAGCCTCATCGCTTGGGCTATCAGTATTGGCTTCACCATGGAGTGTGTTCCATATTGAGTTACGCTTATGAAACTCACACAAATACTCGGTTAATAATTACAGGAGCAAGATGAAGGTCCATAGCTGTGTCATCCAAAAGCCTGCCTTCACGCTAGGTTCCCATTACGCAATTGGGTGCGTAGACGTCATGGGTTTCTGGGATCTGTTCGTAAGGCGTCCTAAAGATAAAGCAAAGAACCATGTCATTCCCATCCTGGAACCAGATATGGCTCAACATGGCAAGATCCTAGAAGACCCCTTAACAGCCATTCGGAAGTCTTCAAAGAACATCTTGTCCTTCCCAGACGAGATCATCATCTTGATCATGCACCAACTCCCCTATGGCTCGCTCTACATCCTCCGTCAAACATGCCGCGCCTTTCACAACCTCGCTTCCGACTTTGTATTCAAATCAGTCTTACACGAACCCATGAAGTTTATGCGAACTCGGCAGAAGTCGCACCTACTTCCCCCACAGACACACGACCACCTAGCAGTCATAAGACGTGAATTCACCCGCCAATCCCTCTGCAAAAATTGCCTTCCCCTCTTCAGCGACTACCAAAGGTTTATTAGGAAGTTTACTAAGTTGTGGAAACCGAAGCTGTGCCGGCCATGCGCAAAAGTCCATCCGAGATTTTTCTTTGCCGGGCGTTGGGATCGCTCATGTATGGGACAGAAAGGGTATTTCGCTTTGTGTGAGCATGCTAGGCTGGAGGCTGATTTTGGGAAGGATCATTGGAGTTATGGCGATTATATGGACCTTCGGATTGTTGATGCAGACGATAGGCGGTTGGGTCACTTGGATGACACATTCGACTGTCTAAATGGGTGCCATGTTTCTCTTGAATACTCCTGTGTGCCCCAAGTTCATGGCATCAAGACTATTTCTATGTTGAAGATAGACCGACCGCAACACCTGGATAATGCAACGTTGCGAATGCTTTTGCGGGAGAAATTGGAAGGGTTGGACTACTTGTGTGTTCATGCTTCAGATCAAGTCAATGCTATCGTCGATAAAATCACGGACACTGAATGCGACTGTTTTATGCAACGACACAAAACAGACCAATACCCTCTGGTAGAGCTTCTCAACGACACAACTGCATGCAACAATCATGTTTACAGCTGCCGTCGTTTCGATGCCATCTACATCTGAAAACGCGTGTAAAATCACATTGTCCTCGATTTTAGAATCAACTGCTACCCCGCCTGCTCGCCGTTAAGTACAAGCTGGCTAACCAACCTGCGCTACCGACACAAACGAGACTCCATTCTCAACAGAAAAGCAACAAAGCGCATTCTCTGGTGCGATGGCCTAAATTGTGCCACTGGTTCCGGCCATCGCTGGCGGAATATGGTACAGATTTGGCACCAGCATGGTGCAGTTCGAGCGGTTGCTGGGAACTTTCCACAGGACGGTAGAGTCATAGGCACTCCGGAGATGCAGGCCTACTGGACGGCGATGGACGGCTCATACTATTGTGTAATGTGGGATGCACTTAACGATTACGACATGTATTGGCGCCTTTAATCTAAAATCTTCTTAACTATCCCACTGACAGTATCAGGCTGTGTAAGATTCGGCGTATGTCCACTCTTAATCTTATGAACCTTAACCTCCCCACTCATCATACCCTTCAAGAACTCCATCATGCCATACTGATACTCGGTAAACACAAGTTTATCTTCTTCACAGATGATGTAGTGTACTTCTGCGTCTTGGTAGCCGGGGTATGTAAGGGCTTCCTTGTAAGATGCGGTGGAGTGCTGGGGCATTTGTTTTGCGAGGCGCAGAGCTTCCTCGGCTGGGGAGTCTGAGTAGACAAAGGGTGCTGATTCGGGTGTGAGGGTCATGTAATCGTCCTGAGAATGTCAGCTTGATTGAGAAGATGGGAGGATTGAACTTACCTCGATGATGAGGAATTCTGGGGGTTGAAGGAGAGACATGACTGATCCTCCGACTGGTAGCGCAACACCAGCCAAATAGACAAGTTTGCTCACGCCGCCTTTCTTTCCTTCAGCTTGTCGCGCTTTTTGTGAAAGCTTCTCCAAACACTGAGTCGCTGGGACACCGCCATATGAGTGAGCCAGAAGAACCACGTCTTTGTCATCCTCCAGTAGCTTCTCCACCACAGATGAGATCTCATTCACATCATCGGTCATGGTAGCAGGTTCTTGACCCTCCTTCCGTCCAACGGAGGGTAGATCCACGATCCGAGAGTCGACCCCATCGCGCGAAAGGCTCTGGGTGAGGGGTTCGTAGAGAGTCGGTGAAGCGAAAGAGCCAGGGATGATGACAACGACCGCCATGATTGAAGACAGAAGACAGAACAGATTGACCGACAAAGCTTAACAGGTGGGATTTTGAGGTTAATAGGAATAAGCTCATATATACCTCAGTCCGTGCCTCAACGTCGCATCCGACAGGGCTGGAAAGTCTCAGGGTCCTTTGTGAATTGCCGAGACGGAAATACGACCGCAAAGGGAGGTGTTTTCCTGAGGGGATTCGCGGTGAGCCAATCAGATGGTGGGCAGCTGAGGTAGTGGAATAACGGCTCTTGAAGTAGTGGGCGAGCTTAACCGAAACGAACATTAACCTCGTTGACATGCATTCTTATCGCGCAATCAGTGCCCTGTCCCTACGAGTGATTTGCATCTTCGTATGGTGCTTGGCATTTCTTGCTGACGGAAGACAGTTTCAACATGTCGTCCATGTATTAACTTGACGATTTGGTGCGTCGTTGTTGGGAAAGAACGTTGGAATTATCATAGATGACGAAATAATTTGGTCACTTTATGGCTGGACAGACTAGCCATTGGGCTAATTTATTCTAGTAGCCTAGCTTGACAAATATCTTTTCCATCCCCCACCTAAAAGCCCGGGCAGCAGATGCGCATTCGTGGGTCCAATTGGTCGAATCGTTCGATGATTGTCGCTAAATTCCTTTACGATATTCAACAAGTACCGGGTGATTCTCTCACACTATTATCTCAGATTCGAGTATCTTTAAATGCTCTTGGATTGTTTCCATGAAATTTTATTCACTTTGAGTTTGTTCTAGAATAACTTACTGGATACCACTCACTGTCTTGCGCTGAACCTACCCTATCGACCTATCTTATCATCCGCAACGCTAACTCCACCAAAGCCTAGCGTCATGACCCTGCGTCACTGGTCGCCACCAAACATGGTTTAGCGCAAGTAGGACAAAGGAGCAGAGACTTTTCTCAATATCAAACCCTCCTTTCATCTCACAACGGAAAACATGCAACATCTCCGTCTCAACACCTCACATCTGCGAATTTCACCTCGCATTTCTTCACTAACAGCACTCAACTCATTCCATTCTTCTTCATTTCTGATGGAAGGCAACAAACGTCGTGGCGGTGGTCGCGGCGGCGGTCGCGGTGGCAGTCGTGGCCGTGGCGGTAGCAGTCGCGGTGGCAGTCGTGGTGGCGGCGATAGACCTGTTCATATCGGTGGCAAGCTGGTCAACCCCGTCAATATACTTCCTGAGAGAAGAATACATGAACAAAGGGAACGGCAGAAGGAAGAAACCGTTGATATCGAAGTTCTTAGTCCTGCAAAGGCTGCTTCCGCTCCCGCCATGGAATCAGGCGCTTTTAGCAATCGTCGCTTCGAAAGCCTTCTAGAGAACAAGAAGGTCGACCATACCATCGTGCGCACCATCACAGACGACATGAAATTCGAGTACATGACGCCTGTTCAGGCCCAGACTCTGGATGAGCTTCTTCCTCCTAACCGTAGCGATTGTCTCGTTCAGGCGCGTACTGGAACGGGTAAGACAATGGCTTTCCTCCTGCCTGCGCTGCAGACTATGATCAACCAAGGCCGTGGCAAGGGTTCTATCTCGCTGCTCGTCATTTCACCGACCCGTGAGCTTGCGCAGCAGATTTCAGCTGAGGCGACCAGGGTCTTGAAGAAGTTCCCTCAGTATCGCGTGCAGGTTGCTATTGGAGGTACCAACAAGGACCGCGAGGAAAGGGGTATTCTTGCCGGCTGTGAGATCCTCATTGCTACGCCTGGTCGTCTATTGGATCACTTGTCCAACGAGGAGATTGTTTACTCTCTGCGCAACCTTGATACTCTGGTTCTCGATGAGGCGGATCGTCTTCTCGACATGGGTTTCCTCAGAGATCTTCGCTCCATCGTTTCGCATCTTCCCAACAAGGAGGCTACCAACCGACAGGGCATGCTCTTCTCCGCGACCATCGCTCCTCACGTCAAGCAGGTTGCTGAGCTGGTGTGCTCACCTCAGTACAAGTTCATCTCGACCATTCCCGAGGGCGAGATCAACACTCACGAGCGCGTTCCCCAAGATCTCATCAAGGTTCCTACCTTTGCAGATGTCACCGCCGCCATGATCGGGTGCGTGCGCGAGGAGGCCACCCGAGGCAAGGAGTTCAAGGCCATTCTTTTCGCGACCACCGCTGCGATGGCAGACTTCTACTCCGACCTTCTTCAGACTATGCCTGGTCTGCCCCCAGTCTCGGTCCTACACAGCCGCATGACGCAGAGCAAGCGCACAAGAATCACAAATGAGTACCGAACTGCTCGCAACGCTATTCTCGTGGCCACCGATGTCGTCGCTCGAGGAATGGATTTCCCTGGTGTCACCACCGTCATCCAAGTCGGTCTTCCCGCCGACAAGCAGAGCTACATCCACCGACTAGGCCGAACTGCCCGTGCTGACGCCGACGGCCGAGGTATCCTCATCGTCTGTGAGGCTGAGAGCTTCTTCCCTACCTACACCCTCAAGGAGATCAAGTTCAATCCCCGCGAAGCCGACGTCTCACCATTCCAAGACGTCATCGACCACGCCTCCAAGATGGAAGATGAGGACAAGGCTCGCGTCTACCAAGCCTGGTTGGGTTACTACAACAGCCACATGAAGGCTCTCCGATGGGACAAGACGCTACTCGTTCACGAAGGCAACAAGTTCGCTCTCCAGGGCCTCGGCGCTCCTGAGGTACCAGCTCTACAGAAGAGCACCGTTGGAAAGATGGGTCTGAAGGGTGTTAGAGGTCTTAACGTTACGGCTGATCGACCTCGCGCTAAGCACGGAGCTCCTGGAGGCCAAGGTGACAACGGTCGCGGTAAGCGAGGACGCAAATAGAGAATCTGGGTACGATATTGTCATGAATAGATACCGGCGGGAATGGAGTTAAGGACATTGCAGAGTGGATTTATGATACGATGATACTGCATTAGACTTTACATAGTGGACCTGATGACTACTGTTTACCTACGATAATTCAAGACTCTGTTATAGAATGAAACTGTTATAGAATGGACATACAAGGATTATTTGATGCCGGGTTGATAATTGGTGAATGGCTAGTGGAAGATAGATGATCCGCAATGGCCTAGAGTATGACTGTACAATTGACAGATCATATTCACCACAGCCCATCCTGCAATCTCAATCTCACCCGACCAAGAACTTTTGCATTTTCAAACAAAAAAGAAGGAAAGTCCGCAATGCAACATCAATCTCACTTTGTCTCCAACCATGGAAATCTGCATCTTTATGTTCCATCCCGATCTGTCCCTGAATTGACCTCACAAGCATGGACCACGTCACATCTGGATGACATCCAACTGGTAGACGGATGCTACTCCCCAGAGTTAGAGTCGTCGTCGGAACGGAAAACTGAATTCTCCCGATCCTACAAGACCCAGTCTCGTCTCGCATCCCGGAACGGCGCGCTAGTCCTGGTCCACGCACCCTCAAATCCCACCACTAAGAACTTTGCTTCTGGCTTTTCTTTTTTTATGTCGCTTCCGGTTGAGGTCCGCCTTGGCATTTATCACCATCTTCTCGTCTCCGAGAATCTTCCCGTGCTGTGCTCCAGTGGGAAATTTCGCGTACTTGCTGAAGAACTATACGATTCGGACCTCAAGATCCATCCGCAGATCCTTCAGACGTGTAAGCGAGTCAACACTGAGGCAACCGAGATTTTGTATGCGGCAAACGTTTTCCGGAGACGGTTCTACTGGCCTGTCACTTATGGTCGACGCGGACGGAGTAAGCACTTGCCACTCAAGGAATCGTCGCCTGTTAGTGCCGCCAATTTGGATAGTATCACAAAGATTCGCCTCTTTCGGGAACATAACGCTTGGCTACGCGATGGGAGACTAAGAGTTCTGGACGAATTTCCTCGGTTGAGAGAACTTCAGATCCACATGGACATGAACTATGCCGAGAATTCATCTTCGGCACTGAAAGAAACCCTGCTCGCGATCCATCGTCACCACCGCCACCTGCCTAGCCTCACAGTCAAACTCCGCCTCCCCTTCAACCAAGCATGGAAAGACTGGTGCAACGAATACACCAACAAACCCATGGGTTTCAGTCTTCACATGCGAAAGATGCAGGAACTGCAAGACTGGATGACGTCTGCAGGCAATATCTTCACCGGCAGGCAGACGAACTGGACGTTTCTGATAAATCTGGCACCACACTGCGGGCCTTCTGCAACGGTTATTTTCTCGACGGGGCTGTTCGGAGCCGAAGAGGCGCATGTGTCGTGCTGCATCGACATCGATGGCAAAAAGACGTTTAGCAAGATGCCGACGAAATGTGACAGGTCCGATCTGATATAGTCGAAGAAAATGGTCAGATAATAGACAAAAAGCAATCCGATATGGATCTGAGACATTTCATAAGTTTCAGAGTAAGCGTACGGCATTTCGATCTGTCATTTGCCCCTACGGTTATTGAAGGCGTCCAATCGAGATGCTCTTTCTACAGGGGGTGCGCCACTGGAGTGCTTATACTCTCGGCTCTATGCTTGTTCTGTCGGATGTATGCTTGTTGTCTCCTCCATTCCTGACGTAGATATGCAGTACCTGCGTCTTGATGCTCGTAAATCTGTCGAAACAAACGATGTCAAAGCGTTTGCATACCCATTTAGCGACCGTTGAGACGTGCATATCGCGCATCAGTTAAAAGATTTAAACATGATCCCCCAAGAAAACACTGAAAAAGGCAAAGGTTTACTAAGAGAAAAAGAAAAGAAACCGTATTGCAGACCCTGGTCAGAAGCTTGGCGATCGTGCACTAACTTGATGGGATGAAGCTACTCCCAAAGAAGCATATAACTCCATGCCCTGGCGAATGTAACCACATTCAATCAAGATACTTTTCTGCATTTCTTCTGTAGGCGAAAAAAAGAAAGGAAAAAGAAAAGAAAAATATGACATTGTAGATGTTTGTCATTAGTTGACCCTGGTATGCGTCGAGTCTAGTCCACCACAATGCGTAAAGGCATTTTCTGATATGTGATTTAACGTGCTTCATAAGGGCGATTTCGCCCGCCACAATTCTTCGTTTTGTCTTGGTTTTGTGTTTTGCTAATTTATTGTTAATTTACTATACTCGTATTTTACTATACTCGTATAATGGTTACTTTACGGGCAGCCCTGCTGCTATGCGTGGCATATGTTTCGCAAGTCACATATGCGCTCTCACTAGATGACATCCCACCATGCTCTGTAAGTCCGCTTACTCATACAACCACACTATCCCTGTACTGACGAGATAGTTACCATGTGTGTTTCAAGTAATGAGCAACCCGATGGCTACGAACCAGAGTATCGATGAGATGTGCAAGAGCGAGGAGTTTAGTCGGACGATTCAAAACTGTATTTCGAAGGTTTGCACGATTAGGGAGTCACTCGGTACGTCGTCTGCCTGCACGACATGGAAATATAGCTAACAGGGTATAGAGTTCAACGACTTCGTCAGCACAGTGTGCGATGTCCCAGAGGAAGACTACCGACCGCTTTACCGGGCTATCATCATTGCTTGGGCAGCTATCAGCACGGTGGCAGTGGTGTTACTTGTCCTTTCCAAGATATTCGTTACGACACCTTGGGGTATTGATGATACTTTTTCTATCTTCACTTACGTATGTCAACCTTTCGCACCATTCTCGATCTACAGCAGCTAATGGTTGGTTTTAGTGTATAATTGTTCCATGCACGGTTTTCTTTCTTCGCAGTAAGTACTCATTCGAATAGGATAGCAGATCGTGTACTTACATCAGCCACAGCCATTGATGCCGGTTTTGGATCTCTCAAGACACTATACCAGAGCAACGACCTCACAGGCGTCTTCAAGGTATATCCAGAAACGCTCGTCTCACTCAATAACACTAACAAATCCACAGAACGTGTTTATCTGGCAAGTCCTGTTCATGGGTGGCATCTGTGTGGTCAAGATGTCGATTCTCTTCTTCTACCTCCGAATTTTCCCCGGTCAAGTCTTCCGACGTATGGTCTACGCTACAATGGCTGTCAACGCCGTCAGCTCCATCGTCATCATCGTCTGCAACCTTACTGTGGGACGCACCGTTGAGGTTGTCTGGGGTGGAAAATCGGATCTTAGCGTTACTATGGAGACATACGGTCAAGCTTTGAAGATCACAATGGCTCACTGCGTGATCAACTTTGTGGTTGACGTTTGGATGCTTATTCTGCCGATGACCCAGTTGTATAACCTGGGGTTGAGGTTGGATAAGAAGATTCGGGTTATGTGCATGTTTGGTATTGGAATCTTGTAAGTTGGCCTCATTCTAGTGCTGATTCCTTCGGCGTGCTGACATGTCACAGTTTGACTGCGGTTAGTCTTGTACGATTGGTCATGACGGCAAAGATCCTGCCCAATCTAAGTGAAACAGGTAAGATGACATTATCGAGTCAGTGACGACCATTTGATGTACTTCATTTGCTGACGGTGCCACAGATTCCAACACGCATTCTTCCGTCATCTGGGCCAACATCGAACTCAACGTCGGCTTCGTAGTCGCTGTCGTGGCACCCATACGTCAACTCTTCCAACTCATCTTCAACGGCTTCAAGCAACCCGACAGCCCAAATAACAGTACACAGAAGAGCAGCCGATCTCGCACAGCAGTATTTGTGGATCGATCTATGATTCGAATCAAGGATGGCGATGAGGAAGAGCTTGTTATTTCAGATCCTGGAAATTTGGGCGGTACGACATTGGCGTCTTCGAGCAGCAGGGGAACAGGGAAGAGGGAAGGCCATGAACAGGATCTTGAGCTGAGTAGCTTGAGCATAATGAGCAATGGCAAGGGTCAATAGTGGAGGGTTTATTGTATGACTGACGAACTTGGGTGGCTACTCTGATCTTTGGTGTTATCTTATCGGTATCTTATCATCTGCATGATGTAATCGCATCTGGAGCAAGTCTCCTCGGAATTAACTTTGCCCTGCTCCGTGCCTTTGAACAATTGTTTGTCCCAAGCAAACAACTTCAGGAACAGGAACACACTTCAACTAAAACGCCTTGGCTCTCCCGGTTCATACTAAAATTATCCTGTCAAGCAAAAGACAAGACTCTTAGTCTCGGGAATCAAGCGGCGACCATCTCGGCGGCCCGGAACAAGCATCACACCAATTCGCAGACCCGCCAATTATGTGTCGTGACAAAAACTTGGCACAATGCTGTGACGTCAGGGAATGACAAGCTACGTAAATGTGCAGCGAAAGAACAAAAAGAATTGGCTCTTTGTCTTTTTGTCAGGCGGTGTGTCGCATGCTATGCCATCATTGTGCTCCCTGAAGACCCTGCCAGGGACTGAGACTTGAGGCTTATATACTTCCGATGATCTGCGACACTTTCCAGGGTCGTTGGGCATCAAGCCAACCTCAAAGTTAATATTGCCTGCCAGCTGAAGAAGGGTCGGGGTCAAACTCTACTCTACACATCAACCGCCCAAGATGAACTACGCCAACATGATTGAGGAGAAGAACCTCAAGGTACGTCCTGGCTATCTCTCTTGCTACTGTCACTGTACTAACTGTCCAGAAAACATTCATCATCGCCACACTATGCTCTACCCTCGTCGGAACCTTTACCTCGTCGATGGGTCTCTACGACCGTGTCAAAGAGAAGCGCAAACAGGCCAAGCGCGACACCACCCAAGACGAAGAGATCAAGAAGCTCAGAGCCGATGTCGAAAAAGCCTCCCACGAACGCGACCGCGCCGCCTCCGACCGGCAACGAATACGAGACGAGGTCGAAAACTCCTTTGAGCGATCGGGTGCCCTCATCAATCGCGAGTTCGAAGACGGATACAGGAGATATGGCCAGAGATTTGCCATCGGGGATGTCATTACGGAGAATAAATTGCAGGCGCAGGTTATTGCCATGCAGCAGACTGTGATCAATGTTCTCCAGGATGCGCTGTATAGTGGACGACCGCTTGATCGGGCGGATATGTCTAGACTTATTGCTGCTTCTGATGCGGCGAGGGAGGGATCCCTTGGCGCATTGCGACAACAGCGAGAGCGATTGGAAGATCGTGGCCCTTCACCTCCACTTCCACCTCCCCAAGTCCTCCCTCCTCCTCCTCGAGCGCCTACCGTGGTCGCAGACGAATCTCTGTACTGTCGGTACGCCCTCGACCTACAACACATCCCCGAACAAGGCCTTGCTGCAAGCTTCATCCCCCGCGGCGATCATCTCTGCCCCGCCTGCGACGTACATATTGATGTGGATGACGATGACGGCTGGGCAATTGGTAAGACAGCTGTGCGTCTGATCAACGACCACGGTTACAAGCGTGAGATCGACGAAGAGCTCGAATTCCACGTCAGTCCGCGCTTCGTCGTCAAATGCCATACACCCGAAGGAGAATTCGCATGCGTACTATGCAGCCGCTTCCGGGAAGAGGACGTCCTATGTCCCACCGCCGACACTTTGATCAATCACATCGGCCGAGTACACAATGTTGCGGAGATGGAGAGGGAGCTAGACTTTGAAGTACGTTCTCTTGATCTGGATAGAAGGAGTATAGCACCTGTGGATATGAATAAGAGGATCATGCCGCCAAAGTCGGTAGGAGGCTCGTCGGGGAGGAGTGTTGTTGATGATAGACGGAGTGCGAGGGCCATGAGTGTTGATAGACGGAGTATGGGTCGGAGAAGTTTGGATGGGAGGAGTGTTGCGGGTAGGAGTGTTTACTGAGTAGCATACGGTTTTGCATAGCGATTGTTTTATTGAGCGTTTAACAGCTTAACACATAAGTACCCTAGTCTCCGTCGCTGGTTTGTTACCTATGACACGACGTCCTTTTCGTTGGAGCTACTACTACCCCTCAACATTATACGTTATCACAACGAGATGGCCACTTTCAGAACCTCATCACTTGGACACGCAATGAACAAGGTAGCGTTAATTTATTTCTCAGTCGTAGCGGACCATGATGCCTACAGCACAAGGCTTCTACTCCTCAGGCAAGTTGATATAAAAGTTCCTCTCAAAGGCATGCTCGGAACCGAGCAACGGGCCGAGGTCTTTGTTTTGGGCCTCTTGCCGTTCTTTCGCCGCACTCGGATCAACCTCCTGTAAAGCTGCCATGTATGCAGCAGCTGCCGACGCATACTCGTTATATTGGCATTGAGGCTTGGGGTACTGTCATTGTTAGCGGGCTTGAAAGGTATGATAGCTGTGAACAATTACATTCAGGGTGACCCATTGATACAAATCCTGGTCGTCTGGTTTGCACCCATCATTGTCGAAAACGGTCTTGGCTTCTTCTTTTGTCTTTTGAGCCGCCTTACCGACTTCAAGCACCTTTGCTTTGCCGTATTGAAGGCGTATCTGGGCTGCCATGGCGATGAATTTGTGTTGGACCTTGAGATATGTAGATGTAAAGATATGCTTGAAGCGTATGGATTGAGCTGTAATTGAGAGCTGGCATAGCCTTTATATACCCAAAACCTCTTGGTTGATCACCCGCTTTGCTTTCAATGTCTTATATGACGTCTAATTCATGTATATCAATCCCAAAAACTGGGCATCACTCTTATGCGGTTGAAGATAAGGTCAGGTTTGTTGAATAGTGCTGTGCCAATGGCAGCTGAAGAACAACGCCAGACGCGCACGGTCACTGCTCAATTTCCTCAATTGATGTAGTATGACTTCGCAATACTGAGACATACATATACTAGACACGCCACTTGCGTGTATTTTGGTGTTGATCTTTTTAATAACGCGCTCTGATCAGCCAAGTCCGAAGAACAACCCACCGCTTCCCCTCAATTACCTCAGGGGAAGCAGGTTGTATCTTGAATATTTACCTACTTGTCGGGATAGTCAACAAATAAGCAAACCAAGTACATTTAGGATTATTCCATTAGCTCTGGATGAAGCGATCAACTACCCTGCAATACATTTAATCCTTGGTGATCTGCTATTCCTTAGCCATGCTGCATTATGGAAGGCCATATGATAATCTTTAGCCTATCCCAAAGACTTACGAACGTACTCCTGCTGCCAAAGGCCTTGTAAACATCATGGTCTCTTTGTTTAGACGAGTTATTTTAGAATGCACCGTAGTCAATGAAGATGTTAAAGGTGAGGGATAGTTTTGGATATCATATCCAAGCTCAAATCTGTTCATGAGCATGATACTCGGTACTTGGTAGTGTTTTGATGCAATATGACGTGCGCTTTATGGGGGGATCACCACTAGTATGTAAGCTGTCTTACAGCTCTTAATAGTTTAATCATTGGGAAAGCTTCCTTACGGTCGATGTCGCGATTGGGCTGATCCTTGGTTGCTGATCCTCCCGACTGGCAAGCAAGGACCTGATCCTGAACATCACTCTCTCGTTCTTACATCGTGACATCTTGGCCACTCCATCTTTATTTGTCTTTTCCATGGCTCGGGAAGGCGACAGGTAATCTTTCGTGTATCGTGGCCCATCACAAAAGACAAATCACCTAGACGGAGGCGACAGAAGCGTCTCTCTACGGAATTCTACAATCATGGCCAGGTATTGCAATAGACCTATATATAGGTAGGCATGCCTCATGTATATTTTGGTATTTATCTCTGTGATACCATTTCGACCCACCAGAAGTACACCCGTTCCTTGCAAGGAGATTTATGATTAAATTACTCCTCAGGCAAATCAATATAGTAATTTTGTTCAAAGTAATTCTTGTCAATAGAGAACTGTCTCATAGCCGCGTTGCGGGCATCTTCCCGTTCCTTCGCCGCACTCTCATCACAGCGCTGCAAAGCTTGGTTATATTGTGCTTCGTTGGCACGGTAATTACTATAGGACGCCTGAAGCGAGGGATACTTGTATAGCTATTGTCAGCGGACTTGAACGTTACAAAAGCTGGGGAGATCAACATTTTGACTACACCATTGAGTTAAAGACTCATCGTCGGACACGAGGCCCCTGTCTTTGCCTTTCTCGTACTCGGCTTTGGCCGCATCTTTCTCCTTTTTTGCTTGCTTGCCAGCTGAGAGAAGGGACTTCTTGACCTGCTCAAGTATGGCTTGGTCTTGGGCAGACATAGTCATGCGTGTTGGATGCGAATGGAGATAGTTGACGTTGAATAGAAGTGTAAAGAGATGAATGAAGAGGAGGGGGTGAGTTGGATAGGAAATGATCTTGATCTTATACCCAAGATCTCACCTGCTCATCCGCACGATACTTTCCACCACTTGTTGTTTCGATGCGCCATGACGTGAGTCTTATGAGAGAATCTTCAACACGAAAGAAAGCGGCGTAAGCTGTCTGCTAGTTCTTACCCATCAGATCTTGGGGAAAGCATCGTCGTCGGTAGGAGCGACATGATTGGCCTGGCTGAACCTCCCGTGCTTAAACTTCCGCTAGCAAGAACCTAATCTGGGTATCCGCTCTCTAGTTCTCACTTCTTGAGATCTCCCCCGCTTCATCTCTGTTGATTATGGGGTCTCCCTCCAAGTCTTCCAGCCAGTAAGAAGCGAAGGCTTTTCCGAGTTCTATCAACTGGAACGGCTCGTGACCATAGAAGCCTTGCCAGATATCCGAAAGCGACCCGCGACCTCTCGTTTGTGTATGGTGATTCGCTGCATTGCGAATCACTCCAGCTCCCTGTTCTCAAGGGAGGTGGGGTGTTACTCTATGTGAGTCTTCAGCATACTGGATATCAAGATGAAAGTGTGAAAGAGACCTTGGATCTGGGAAGGTTAGCGAGATAAGCTTTGTAGGTGCATCGCTAGTCTCATCTTCACACCTCAGCTCTACCAGATGCCCGGAAAGACCGATGTGAGATCTACAAGATCCCCATTATCGTTCATGTAGATCAACAGAAGATTCACTGTACTCTACATCACAATAAAAATTTTATCTCCGCGTCCAAGTCCATTTCCAGTCCTGAATACATCTCTCCCAAAACTCCTCCGCCCACTTCCTTTGTGCATCCGTCTCGTCCGAGCATTCTCGACGAACACAGACCATAGACTCCAGCAGTCGAAGTGCCTTGTTTTTATCATCACCCTCGTAGTAAGCCCTCGCAAGGCTATTCTCGGAAAACATCGTCCTCTCGTGGATCTTTCCCAGATTCTCTCTTTGGAGAACAACAAGTTCCTCCCACTGCCTCACAGCTTTCTCCGTCTCCCCAGCTTTTGAGTACGCTTCAGCAAGGCGCGCTCGGACATATAGAGTCTCCTTATGAGATTTTCCAAAGACTTTCTGTTCGATTGGAAGAACTTCCTCGAAGATAGGGATAGACTCTTTCACCAGTTCGTTCTGCAGGTAGGCGTTGGCAAGGTGGTTCTTGGCTATGAGCAAGCTCGTATCATCAGGTGGTAGCTTGTCTTTCGCGACAGATACAGCAACACGGAGGGCTTCGATGGCTTTTTCAAAGTTCTCTTTGTACACCCAGCATTTTCCAAGTTCCGTCGTCAGTGCGAACTTGGACTTCGGGCTTCGCTTTCCACTGATCCTTGACAATGCTTCTAGGCAGCTGATTCCCTTCTCGGGTTCCTTATTGAAACGATATCCCTTTGAAAGAGCACACGAAACCGCGACGAGAGCAGCATCATCTTTTGAAAAGTTCTTTTCGTAGACCTTTATGGCTTTACCCGCCAGTTTTATTGCCTTGGGAGCTTGTCCGATCTCTGAATATGTCTCTGCAAGATTGATCTGAACACGCAACCTTCGGCTGGATTTGGGTTCGGATTTGTGAAACCGAGAGAATGCCTGTTCTAGCAATGTAGCTGCCCCCTCGAGGTCCCTTTGGCGTACAAGCCACAATCCAGCTTTAGCTGCCAATTCAAAGCGCTCGTCGAAATCCATCTTCAAGTGTTTGCAATCTTGAAGGACCCGGGTGACATGTGTTCGATACTTCTCCCACAGTAGTCGATCCGAAGGTTTGTCATCAGGTGTCAGTTTATTCAGCCGCTTAGTCGCCAGCTTTGTGAGTTGTCGAGAGCTGTTGTTCTGCTGCTGCCATACCCGTGTGGACAGATATATGACTGTAGGTATGTCATACGACTGACCGCCAGGATTAGTGCGGAGAACAAAGGAACTGCACAAGATACCTATAGACGCCTCCAATCCACTTTTCCCTTCTACGTTGAGGAGGGATCGTGGAATGGAGCGAGAGTCAATTCTTGAAACGAATTCAAGTATTGCCCACGCTTCTTGGTGTTGCTTGCGAAGCGCTCTGAATGATCGACTGAACGATCCTGATATGGATATTACCTTGGTCGCTTCACCCGCAGACTCACTGTACTCTTTAGCAATGAAGCTCAGAGCGTCGCTATCGCCACTTTTCAACGACTTAAGAAGCTGGTCGACGGTGAGCTGGGGATTGTCATTAAGGTATCTGGCAGCATGAGATATGGCGAGAGGTAGGTTTTCCAACTCAGCAAGTAGCTCTCCAGTCTTGTTCGCGTCAAGTGATAAATCCTTGTTGAACAGAAGGTTCTGAAAGAGTGAAAGTGATGTCTCGGAGTTCAGTCCCTCCACCTTGATCACTTGGCCTACCTGATTACCAACGGCTGCAGTAGCTACTTTCATAGACCGTGTGATGAACAAGATGCGACCCTGACTGCTCCTTGGCAAAGTAGGAAGAGGATCGTAGTCATCAACGTCATCAATGATCAGATCCCATCTTCCTACTCGCTCAGCTTCTAAATAGCGGCACAGAAGAACCCTCGGATCCGGACGCGAATACTCGTGCTCGTAGATCTTGAACAGATTCAGTTCCCGGGCGATACGGTTACAAGATTCCTGAAGACCAGCAGCCGAAATCCAGAAAACTGGGTAGTTCGGGTATTGCTGATGAACATTATCCGCAAAATGAAGCGCAATCTGAGTCTTACCAGTTCCAGCTAATCCCACCAAGGCTGCCCTCTGATGGCAATCCCGAGAGAAAGATGCGTAGAGCTTATTGGTGTACTCGTCTCGGGGAATGAAGGTCGGCGATACCTTCATGGGAACTGAGAAGCAGGGCATAGATGGAATGTCTGCGTGCGACGAGCGGTATAAAGGTTCATCGGCATAGCCTTCCGGTGAACTTTGCCTGGAAATCAGATCTGGTTGAAGCCTCTGTGGTTGACTCTGAAGATGGTTAACACAATGGTATTGATGATTTCGGAGCACTTACTGATATAAGTCGTTCAAGATGCGGCCCAGCACTTTCTATCATACAAATTAGTCCCTGCCATCTTCTTCATCGGACGTTACTTACTCTGCTTGAGAACCAGATTCTCGACACACTTCCGAAGAAGCATACTTTGCACCTGACTATCAAGATATCTGTACGTAGCTGCTTGAATCTCCCCTTTCTTCCTATACTCCTTCATACCAACAGGCTTCAGACCATGCTCGACATTAAACCGAAAATATCGACTCTGGTCATAATGTTGACGCCAACGCCTCATCGAAGACTCGGCTATCCTCTCAGCATCTGTCGTCATTTTCGCAAGCGTAGTCATGAACTTATCGAGACGATCGTTGATGTCGTACGTTCCCATATTGCCTGTGCCGATTGAGATGAAGCACTTAACAAGAGGTTTGATGTTGCCTGTTTCTGGACACCAAAGCTCGGTCGCCTCTTCTTCAACCTGTTCGACAGGGTTATTGGCGCCCAAGGCACCGTCGACAAATTCCATGTCTTCTATGGAGACGGGATCGAAGAAGGTAGTCGCAGCGGATGTCGCACGAGCTGCCTGACATATCGTCGCATTGATTGAAGTCTTGTATGTATGGTAACTTCTTAACCGATAGGTCGTAGTGCTGCTCTTAGATATTGCACAGACAAAGCTTTAGTGGTGAGTCGGAAGCTTGTACAAAATAGAAGAGTTGATTGCTCACACTTTACACGAGGGTGTATCATCTTCCAACATTTTGTCTGTCGGCGATAGGCCCCGATCGCGTATCGTTTTCTCAACTGCACTCTCAAGCATATTGGAGTCGAAGCGAGCTTGAGTCTGTCCTCGCAGATTAAATTTGGATTGGTGCATTCTTGACTTTTCACCAAAGACGACTCGAATGAGGTCATTGTAGGAGGCGATGCATTCATCCACATCCATTTTTAGCCGGCCGAGCATTATCGCGATGAGTCTACCACAGTAAGAGACAGCTTGTATCTAGTGAAGTGGGACTTACCCGCCCGTACTCGTACCACCTATCAAATCGAAAACATCACAAGGCTTCTGTGGCATTTCCCCCATCTTTTTTCGCGCAGCATTATGGCTATCCATGATTCTCTTTAGAACGAAGAGTGAAGATAAGCCACGGACACCACCGCCATCGAGAGAGAGTAGACAAATACCTTGCTCGTCCAGCAAGCTGACAGCAGTTTGGTCGGCCATCGTGCAGTACACAAATCACAGATGCATCCGCCTTTGCCCAGGGTGTAGTAAAGGCTTACAGGAATGGACCTTCAGGAAGATCTTGCGATAAAACAAAACAACAGGATTGAGGGGTTTCGATTTTCAGTTTTGAGATCAGGGTCGGGAAGCACATGCATGTCAGCCGGGTGGTACCAGCCCTGCAATTGTCATTGGCCATCCACGACACAGCCATCAGCACTGCCATCTTGGTGAGCGGTTAAATTGTAGAAAATATGTCAACCGAAGAGGTCTCTCAGGGAGTGAATGCAACTACGTGAGATGCTTGCAGCAGTTTAAATGGCCCCACCTGACAGCCAGCGGGATAGAGCGGCTTGCGTCTTAGAACACCTTGGGATTGTACTGTTGCAACCGACAGTAGGCACGGTATGTGAAGCTCAATAGGTTTCTTAACTGACTTTTCAATGGGGATATTACATTGTTTCTACAAACGAGGCGTAATCTGAATCGTAGGTTACAGACATAATAGGCCATCACAGGGTTGTATGATAGGTTCGCGTACTCATTGAAAGTTTGGACACAGAGGCTTATACGTTGTTATTATCACACAATCTTAACATGAGAAGATAAAGTTTTTGAATTAGGCAGCCGCGTGAAAATGATTTTTTTTTTTATAACTCTTCATCTTTCCTCCTGCAACAACCAACCCACGTGGTTTCTCGATCAACATTTCTCCACCTGCTTGCCCTTCCCACAGCGAAAATGGATGGTATGGAGATACTTCAGGGCTTCCACCAGTCCTTGCAAAAGTAAGTACAAGGTAAGTGCTTCCTCTGTCTAACGCAGACTAACCGCAGGTCCAGCCTTTACAACAATGAGGAGTTTTCTGACCTCACCATCAAATGCAAGGGCACCGAGATCAAAGTCCACAAGATGGTCTTGGCATGCCACTCACAACACTTCAAAAAGATGTTCAGCGGTCCATGGACAGTAAGTCTGCCCTTGTCGTTCTACTGCGGCTCATGCTAACGATATCCAGGAGAGCAAAGAAAATGTGCTCGAGATCAAGGACTTTGAGCCAGCTGTCGTAGAAGCTATGCTCCGCTTCATGTACGATTTTCACTACGCTGGAAACAAACACGCAGACACAACCTTCCATGTCAAAGTCCACGAATGCGCAGATTACTACGCGATGGATGTACTCAAGAATATGGCAGCCGAGAACTTTAGGTCGGTCGTGGGATGGGTTGTTACCCAGAAGGATCTTGTAGCGCTTATTGAATATCTATACGCATCACCAGATCTCGGTCTTCGTAATCTTATCCTAGACAGAATCACCGAAAGGATTGATGTCCTACTGGATCAGGACTGGTTTGATGGCGTGATGGTGTCAGTGCCTGAATTTGCAGCTGCCATGGTTCGTCGTATGCATAGGCGGAATCCTATGGCCTACAAGTGCTACAATTGCCATTTCAGTATGCCTTGGAGTAGCATGGGTAATAACCCGTCAAATTGCTATCACTGTAATGCCATGGTTCAATGGGGTGGTGCTGATGGGAGACTGCACTCGAATACTCTATAAGTTTCCTGAGTGGCAGACCTCTGAGGCATACAAGCTACACTTCGATATACCCAGCGGGCTCCGAAACGTCGCGTGATAAGATCATTTGACAAATATTGGCGCGCAACTCAGCGGCCCATTCTGCTTGAGGTCTCATTATAAACACTGAAGGAAATGTCGACGTGAGGTCTTCAAAAACAACCAGAACAGAAAAAGAACAAGAAAAACAAAAGAACAAGAATGAGAACACCAAACTCGACCCGGACCCCAACACAGACCTAGACAGCAATACACGAACACAAAACAACAAAGAACAGAGAAAAAGAAGGAATAGTTTTGGCTACCAACTACCAGACTACCCTACAACAACAATAGTCAAACACCCCGAATCAAGCCCCACGATAATTTCACAAGAGTGAGAAAAGAAGGAAAATGAAAAAAAGGGGAAAAGGGAAAAACAGAATACAGCTGAAACAATTGAGCTTTCATTTGTGCTATAACAAACGAGAATGGCAACGAGAACAGCACATGGTGTTTTGGTACGGACAGATAGGAAGAGAACAAATTCTCAAGAAGGGAAGCAGGGCAAATATGGACAAGACAAGTTGTTCAAGCATCGGGGTCATGATGCGTCAGAGTGCCACCAAAATTATTAAGAAAAGGATTAAAACACATTTGCACCCCATCATAAATGTACATCGTCGACGTCAAGTTGTTAAAGTCTGTTTCTTTGTTTTGAGCCTCTGCACTAAAAAACGCCACAGCGCCACACGAAACACGGTGCCTGAATCAAGGGACGGGTAACATCTACCGAGATCTAGTGATACGTACCGTACCGTGACTAAGAAAGGAAATACTTGGAGTAAGCAATCCCAGATCGTGATCGCAAAGCGAAAAGGGCGATGGAAAAGTTGGGCCCAAAGATCTGGATCGGCCCGCTAAGGTTAGCGCCGGTGCATTAGCCTAAAAGGAGGACTTTTCCCGGTCATCAAGTTACATCATTCGTGTCGCATTGTCATCCCTACATTTTACTGAGTGTTCAGTGCTTATTCACTAACTGCTTGACGCTCTAGCCGTGCTTATTGTCATGCATGAGAGAGGCTGAGAAACAATCGAGATATCGGGAACAAGTGAGGCGGGATGCTCCTCTTTATATTAAAACCACAGACACAGACCATAGACTACATGGATATCCCCATCAATTAAATAAGATAGAGTTTCATAACTTCCAAGGTCAAACAAGAAAACGGGCTGAGCGTTGTTTAGATATGCTACGCTAGTGCAGTGTCAATCCTATGACCTTTCTTGGCAACCCAACCCACTCACAAAAATTAAATTCCATCATGTTTATCTTTTTGTTCTCGCATTGTTCCTTTTCTTTTTCGTAAGGGACCAGGACCAGGACCAGGACCAGACCTAATATGGAGTCCGACATCGCAGACGACCTCGACAAGCTCAACATTAGAGATATTCTCAACGCAGATTCCCGACCGACTTTTATTATTGATTTAGATCCAGATGATGAAATCCCGTTGCAGTCAAAGGTTATTGAGCCTGTCTTCGCCAATACCGCGTTGAGTACGCATGAGAAGCTCTATGACGTGGTCCGAGGGGAGGAGACTTCACACGTTCAAACAGAATCTGTTTCATATGGCGATTTCAGGAATTGGGCAACAAGCATAACGACGCAGGATGATTCAAAGGATGTTTTCCCGCTCTTTTTCCTGTACAAAGATTTATTATGGACGGGATCAACTGTCGCGAAAAGATGGCGATTGATTAGTGGAAATCGACTTTGGCACCACAGCGCACCACCCAGGACATTATCTTCAAGTGCGCTTTCACGGGCGAGTACCCCGGGTATCAAAGATCCGGAGCGTGTCAAGGACTCGCCCAGACCACCAAAACCGGACCCTGAGCCTGAGCCAGAGCCAGATACCAAGGAAATATTCCAAAGCCCGACGGAAATAACAGCACCGGAACTGCCTTCAACAGACACAACACTCATCACATCAACACAACGAAAACAATCGCTCCTATCATGGTGGCGCGCTGGGACATCCCGAGGAAGCTCAGACCGTATCACTGGCAGTTCAAGCAGCGGATCATTCGTCCTGGGAAAGCCCGAGAAGGCCGTTGCAGATTGGACGGTTGCGAAGCCCAAGGGTGTTTTGACACCGTACATCAGGCTTTTGAGGGAGATTGACTGGTCTGAGACGCCTCTTGGACATATGGATACTTGGTCACCAGAACTGCGACAGGTGGCGAATTTGGTCATCACAAACCCTCATCCCGGTAAGATTCACGAACACGATACTGTCTCAATTTGCTGATTTCTATGTAGCGAGCTTGTTCTGGGGAAATGACATGACGATGCTGTACAATGAACAATACGCTATTCATTACGCCGGAAACAAGCATCCTTCCATGTTGGGTACCGGCGCATCAGGTCCCTGGTCAGAAGCATGGGATGTTCTTGGATCTGCTTTTGCCGAAGTCGTCAGAACAGGAGTCAGCCACCGAAGCGACAATGATGAATTAGCGCTATTCAGACGAGGGTTCTTGGAGGAAACGCATATTTGCTGGTCGCTCACACCATTATACGGCGGCACGAACCGAATCTGCGGCTTTTACAATGCACCCTTCGAAACAACCGACCTCATCCTGGGTCAGCGTCGAATGGCTACTATCAACAAACTAGGCGAATCTCTACGTAAAGCAACATCGATCAAGAGTTTCTGGAAACTTGTTCTTGAAGGACTAGAGGATAACCACAAGGATGTTCCTTTCGCGCTGGTCTACTCTGTCGGAGACGCGGAGGACGGTGATCATCAGTCCAGTTCTTCAGGCAGCACCATCTCAAGCAAGTCCTGTTACCTGGAAGGTACGATTGCGATCCCGAGAGGTCATGCTGCTGCGCCTGACCAGATTGATCTTAAGAGAAGTCATCAAGGTTTTGTGCCGTCTTTCCGCGAAGCTATGCGAACGCGCGGTGAACCTACTCTGGTTCGCATCCGGGACGGAACTCTACCGGAGGATATCTTGCAGGGGATCAAGTGGCGCGGTTTTGGCGAGGTTGGAACCGAAGCGATTATCTTCCCTGTCCGACCGACGAACGGTGAGAATGTTCTAGCGTTCTTGGTTCTGGGTGTCAATCCTCGCAGACCTTATGACGCCGGATACAAATCTTTCGCTTCGCTACTTAACAACCAACTCGCAACGTCACTCGCATCGATTATTCTCTTTGAAGAAGAAACCCGCCGCGGACGCGATGCTGCAGAGGCTGCCGCTTTGGAGAAGGAGGAATTAACGCAGCAGATTAACCTTCAAGCAAGTCGTTTGCGCAGAATGACGGAGTTATCGCCATTGGGAATGTTTCTTACCAGCCCGGAAGGAGTTCTACGCGAAGCGAATGATAAGTTTTACGAAATGACGAGTCACACGCGCGAAACACACGGTGATATGGCTTGGGTCGATTTGATGGGTACTTCAGGCAGTATCATGGAAGAAGGATGGCATCGTCTCACACAAGAACTGCTTCCCTGGTCCGGCGAAGTCAAGTTACGAAAGGGTGTCGAGGACCCTGTCAACATCCATGGCGAATCAATCGATCTATGGGTTATGGTCACAGCGCATCCTGAAATCACACCTGGTGGTACGCTGCGGTCAATCATGGGCTCTATCACGGATATTTCCCATCTCAAGTGGGCTCAAGGTCTACAAAATCGACGGTTGCAGGAAGCCGAAGAGACGAGACGACAACAAAATGAGTTTATCGATATCACATCGCATGAGATGAGAAATCCGCTCAGTGCGATTTTGCAATGCGCGGATGATATTACTTTGGCTATGGAGGCGGCGAAGACGAGCGGTGTACCCGCATCGCAGGATGTTCTAGATTCATGTCTTGACGCGTCGCAGACTATTGCGCTATGTGTGCAGCATCAAAAGTCCATTGTGGATGATATCCTCACCGTCTCCAAACTGGACTCGAATCTTCTTCTCATCACACCCGTGGTTTGCCAACCTCAAGCTATCGTGGAACGAGTGGTGAAGATGTTTGAGTCAGAGATGCTGGCAAAGGATATTACTCTTGAGATTCAGATCCATGATGAGTTCAAAGAACTTGCTGTGGACTGGGTTGCGATGGATCCTAGTCGTGTTCTTCAGATATTGATCAATCTCATGACGAACGCTATCAAATTCACGGCTTCATCTGAGAGACGCAGTATCAAGGTTACTGTCGGGGTATCAAAGACACCGCCAGGAGGTACACATACTCCAGGTTTTGCCTTCGCACCGACACGAGGCGAGCTCGGTAATGTTGTATCTTCGGAGGAATGGGGCACCGGAGAAGCTTTGTACGTGCGATACAGAGTTCAGGACACAGGCTGTGGTCTCACCGAAAACGAACGCCGAATCCTTTTTCAACGGTTCAAGCAAGCCTCACCGCGAACACACGCCAAATACGGTGGAAGTGGACTCGGTTTGTTCATCTCGAAACGTCTTGCCGAACTTCACGGTGGTCGTATCGGTGTTGCTTCAGAAGCTGGTAAGGGAAGCGACTTTGGCTTCTACGTACAAGCCCGCCGCTCAGCAGCACCCTCCAAAAAAGACCCTAACCAACCTGTCCTCTCACAAACACCATCTACCACAAATCCTGCCACATCAGGGCCTGTACGCACGCCGTCTGGCAACTCCGACATCCTCAACCCGACAAACAACCGACGACGACACGGCTCCGATGAAACATTCGATCCTCGCTCATTAACGATCCACATCGTGGAAGACAACCTCATCAATCAAAAGGTCCTGGTTAACCAACTCCGCAAAGTAGGCTGCACAGTAAGCGCCACCAACGACGGCGTCGAAGCCCTTGAATTCCTCAAAAAGACACATTTTTGCAAACATGACGGCTCCGAACTGTCCGTTATACTGATGGATCTCGAGATGCCCAACATGGACGGTCTTACATGTGTTTCCGAAATTAGACGGATGCAGAAGGAGGGTGGCATACTGGAGCATGTACCAGTCATTGCTGTTACAGCGAATGTAAGGGATGAACAGATTAGGACGGCGTTGCAGAGTGGTATGGATGATCTTGTGAGCAAACCTTTTAGAATACCCGAGGTTATGAGTAAGATTGAGAGGTTGTTGAGGAAGTATAATCGGTATTGATAGATTAGATTAGCGTTTTTAGGATAAAGGTTTTAATGGATATAGACTTTGGATTCATGATGAGTATCTAGTCCTTTGACGACTGCAACACGTGAGATATGAGCGCTTTGTAGCCTCCCACAGCGTTCTCCAAATCCGACACCTTGAGATGTTCATGATCAGAATGTGCTTCGAGAATAGACCCTGGTCCGTAGAGATATTTCTTATGGTGGCCTTCGAGAGATGGGATATCTGTTCCATAGTTGACCACTATTTTCTCGAAACCTGTCACCATATCAGCATCAGTCTTTCACGTAAAAGCGCTCACTTACCATCAACATCGTGATCAAGCGGCACAGGATCAACAGCATATGTACTGAACTCAACATTCAAGTGCGGAACACTGCCCTCAACAATCTTCTTGACCAACTCTTTCATCTCATGAGCTGTCCCAGCTCCAATCCTCACACTCGCGATAGCAGAGGCGTTCGCCGGGATAACGTTCGCAGCAATACCACCTTCGATCTTACCAATATTGATCGTAGTATTGCCAAACTCATCACTCGATGGAAGTTTGGATTGCTTCAGCGCTACCAGTCCGTTGACTAGACTGTCGATCGCGTTGCTCCCGGTCTCAGGGTATCCAGAGTGTCCTGCTTTGCCTTTCGCTCTGATAGTGAAGCGCAATCCGCCTTTGTGTCCTGAAGCCAGTTTGAGCTCTGTCGGCTCGCCAAAGATGACAGACTCCCACGACAAGTCGAGTTTGTTCGCAGCCTTCATACCATCACCACCAACCTCTTCACCCACAACAAACAATAGCGCGACATCACCCTCCCGAATCTCGTTCCTTTCAAACAGTTCCCGAACAGCAATAATTTGCGCCGCAACACTACCCTTCGCATCGACACTCCCTCTCCCCCAAATCTCATCGCCGCGTCTCTCATATGGCCAATATGGTGGAACAGTGTCGAGATGAGAAGTTACCAGAACGCGCGTCTTTCGCGTCTTGTAGTACGCGAATATGTTGTCGCGATCCTTTGCGACAGTCTGAGTTTCGACAGTGAAGCCTGCATCTTTGAGATAAGTTTGAAGGAAGTCGGTGACGGACTTTTCGGAGCCTGTGATTGAAGTCTCTTCGACGAGGGATTTATGGAGCTCGAGTAATGGCGACGAGGAGATGGTGTACGATAACGGACCAGTGAGCGGGGTTTGGAGTGCGCACGCAAAGGTCGCGAATAAGACATGTTTGATGAGTCTCATGCTGTGAAGATTTTGGCGTCAGATCTCGTCACGTCAATGATTCTGAAATTGTAGTGTATTGAGAGGGGTTGGTGTAACGAATGTCTCAGATTAGATCAGCGCTTCTTAGTCAAGCTCGACAGCCACTTATTTTACTCAACTCTCTTTAATTTACACATGTGATCATGAAAGCTCTTTGCTGTAATACAAGTATCACGCTGACCTAGGGCGACCCGACCGTGAAGCTATTCTAGTGTATCTCGACGTGACACTCGAATAAGAGGCTTCTCCAAAATCCTATACTCAGTCGGTCCAGCCAACAAACCCACCAAATCGGGATAATCCACCCCAAAATCCCCCAACTTAACAACCTCATACCCCATCCTATTATACCACGCCAACATCCTCGCCTTGCCGTCATGATGAAACGTCAACGGCACGAGAATCTCAAGCTGCATCCTCTCACAGCCTTGTCTTCTGACCTCATCTTCTGCAAAAACAGTAATCTGCTTTCCTAGACCGCTGCCTTGGTATTTCGCGTCCAATGCCAACATGCCGAATTGGCCGAGCTTGGGTGAGAGGATTTTGACAAAAACGCAGCCGATGGGTTCGCCGGTGGAATTGTAGGCGATTGCGAGCTGGGAGTCGGCTATGTAGGAGGCTATTCCGCTGGGTGATGTACGTTTGTATGAGGGGATGAAGATGTCGGCTTCGGCGGCTGTGTAGGCCGTGTTGACGATGTCGGCGAGGGTTGTGATGAGGGTTTTATTGGCTGCGTCTTCCGGGAGAGCCATTTTGATGACGACCTCTGGCTTGTCCATCTTGTCTGTTGTCATGATGAGGATTCAGTGCAAGATGCGGTAGAAAGAATGAAGGAATTGAATGGTTTATGACAGTGAGCCAATGATCAATGTCTGAGGGGATGAGGAATTATCGTGACAAGGTCTCACGTAAGTTGCCGTTGAAATGAACACTGCGCACCAATCAGAACATGCCCAGTTAGTGGTTCTTCTAGCGCTGATGCCAGTATCGGCTCCACCGGGAAGGCCAAAGGTCTCGTGTGAACATGAGGTGCCGAGTTAAACACATGAACACTCAAGAACAATAAGGTCCGAATAGCCTCATCTTCCTGACAGTATTGAACATTTCGGACACTCGAAAGTTGTATTCAAAAGCGGCTAGACTTGGCGATCCTTACTCTTCTCAACATGTAAGCATACGCCGCAATGACCTGACCGCAGGGTGTCCTCAGGGTATCATAAGAATTGGCCCCCGACAGCATTAGAGACGAAATAATTTGATCACCTTACGCCAGCTTAGGCCAGCATTTAGGCTACTTTATTTCTCTATCCTAAGTCTTGGAGGACATTTCTTCTGACACCTACCTGGGTGTCAGAAGAATTGACTGTCATAAGCATAAGAGATAAAATAGTTTAGCCATCTTATGATTCTGTTACCTACCTAGCCTACCTCTTCTGGCTGAAGATAACTTCATCTTCCCACACTTCCCTCATCTCTCACACACACCCTCTTCAAGATGACTCCTCTCAACTGGCTGCGCGATCTCTGCGCCGTCGTTCAAGCATTCGACAACACCATCGACACGAATGCTGTAGTCCGAGGCAAGGGAATTCCTCCAAGTATGGATCCATGGTATACTGCTCCCCCGGGCTGGGAAGCCAAACAGCCCGGCGATATTCTTCGCATTCGCAGTGTTCCAATTTTGACAGACATCGTCGCCAACTGCTCAGCTGCGTATCGCATTCTGTATCGCTCGGCAGATTCAAAGGATGACCCATCATGGGCTGTTACTACCCTGTTCATACCCGAGTCAATCGATCAATCACCATCAGGCAAAGCACCATTGCTGTCGTATCAATTCGCCTACAACACGGCTAATCTTAACTCGGCGCCTTCATTTGCGCTGTCTGGTGTTATGGCCCAGAGTGAGCCGACTTTGAGTATTAAGTCGAGTACGTCTCTCATCGATGAGATGATGGCGTTGGGGTGGGCTGTTAATACGCCAGATCAATGGGGGCCAACCTCTGCTTTTGGGGCAAGTGTTCAGGGTGGACATGCGACACTTGATGCTCTCAAAGCAGTCCAGTATTTGTTGAATTTGAAGGAGAATCCGGGATACAATACGGCTATTTGGGGATATAGTGGTGGTTCAATCGCTACCTTTGCGGCGGCAGAGCTGCACCAAGACTATGCACCCGAGGTCAAGATCGAAGGGGCCGTTCTAGGTGGCCTTGTTGATAACATCTCAGGTGATTTCGACCTGATCAACAAGAGTCCCATCGCCGGGACCGTGATCGCTTTTCTTCTGGGCATAACATCCCAGTACCCAGAAGCAAGAAGCTACCTCGAGAGCCGTCTGGAACCGGCTACCAAGGCCGAATTCATGTCTGTTCTTGATCTAGAGCTCACCCAAGCAGTCGCCCATTTTTCAGGACGCGACATCTACCCATTCTTTCAAAACGGTTCACAAGATCTCAAAGCGCCTCAATTGCAAGAATTGTTCGATAAACAAGCAAGGTTGGGACAGAGAGGAGTCCCGCAGATGCCGATGTTTGTGTACAAGGCTATCAGGGATCAATTCTGTCCCGTCAAGTGGACAGACGCAACTGTCCAAAAACTCCGCGATGCTGGCGCAGAGATCACGTATGATAGGAATGAGATTGGAAATCATGTTGCTGAGATAGAGAATGGGAAACAGAGGGTGTTTGGATTTCTTGGGGCCATCTTTGAAGAGGCTTATGGATCAAATGAACGATGCAATGTTTTGGATGTGTCGGTGGATGCTTCTGCATAGCGCACTAATTCTACTGTGTTCTTCAGTGTTCCATTTAGTGAAGTACGCCCTGTCAAGTCAATTCCAGCGCGTCCTACGCCCTAGAGCTTACAGTGACTAGACCCCATCAGCACTAGCGTCATCTTTCCCCAGTGGCGATTTGAGCGACATTATTCGTTGACTTTTCGATATCTACTCACCCTCTTCCTCGCCTCAACCACTCACTCACTCACAATTCTCAACTCTCATTACTATCACTCGCTGCAATATGGCCTCTTCGGCACGAACATTCCTCGCTTTCCAGCGAAACGCAAAGCTTCACTCCCTCGTGACAAAAGTCACAGCAATCCGTCCCTTCAACACCCTCGAAGAGGAGAACCGTGAGCTATTTAAGCAAGGCACCGACGATGACTTTGCCGTCGTCACGGAACAAACAATCTTCCATCCTCAAGGCGGAGGCCAACCTTCCGACGTTGGAAAGATGGGTGGTGAACCTGGTACTTCATTCACTGTCGCTGCTGCGCGCATGGATGCTGTGAGGGATGGCCAGGTTCTGCACTTTGGCAAGTTTGAGTCCGATAAGAAGTTCGCAGAAGGCCATATGGTCACGACAGAAATTGACGTTGAGAAACGTCTTCTATACTCCCGTTACCACACCGCCGGCCACGTCCTTGGCTCCGCAGTAAACCATCTCCTAAAAGACAAAGTCGAAGGATTCGAAGAACTCAAGGCCTCTCACTTCCCGGACTCAGCATCATGCGAATTCCAGGGCCTCATCGAAGGAAAGTGGAAAGATCCCATCCAAGCCAAAGTGGACGAGTTCATCGCCGCCAAGATGCCTGTGGAGATTGAGTTCTGGGATGAGGAGGATTTTAAGAAGAACGGGTTGGAGCATCTTACGCCCGATGCGAGCTTTGTTGCGCCAGGGGAGAAATTTAGAGTTGTGAGGATTGTTGGTGCGGAGGTTTATCCTTGTGGTGGTACGCATGTTGATACTACTGACTTGTGTGGAGAGACAACTGTTAGGAAGATTTCGAGGAGTAAGGGGAAGTCTAAGGTCAGTTATCTAGTGAAATAGAGGTTATAGATACATATAGACGAGTGCGTGTCACAGGCGATAAACATAGAGCCTGGTCGACTCACCTTCTTCATGAAAGAGCTCTCGATCCATGCGACTTCGATATGTGAGTCTGAACAGTGAGCTCCTTACCAGTACGACCCTCGACAGACATGTGAATAGTTCATGATGCAACCAGGGTCGTCCTCGCATACGAGGGTCCCTGTCAGACCCTGGGCTGTCAGTCGCTCAATCCAGCCATAACTCCGGACGAACACTACCGTTTATCCACCAATGTAACTCAGAAGCCGGCAGTAGAGAGATCCGATCTCTTTCACCCCAGTGCCTTCCCGTAATTGCCGGCTCATTTCATCCTGACTTTGACATCAATCACGAAAGGAGACAAAGAATATGGGGATCCCAGTAAAATTGACATATGGACTAAGAAATAATAGAAGCTAAACATATCTCGTAAGGGCTAGGCCTGCCCACCCTTTTTATCACTCAAACAGCCAGTTCATCATGCCATATTCCGTCGCTTATCGGCTGAAAAGGGTACGGGCGCGGCCGAACAGGCTGCCGAAGCCACCACCGAGACCACTGCCAAGTCCGCTACCAAGTCCGCTTCCGAGACCACCGCCAGTGGAAGAGTCAGAACCAGTAGAGCCTCCAGTAGAACCGCCGGTAGAACCTCCAGTGGAACCACCAGCGCTCATAGCAGCGTCAGCCCTCTGGATAAGGAACTCAGGGGCGTCGCGAGAAGCCTTGCTCTGATAGGTCAAGTGAGGAGCAGCGATGATGAGAGTACCAGTGCAGACTAAGTCACCAGTGTTGCAGAAGACCTTGGTGCGGTCCGCGGGGTATGAAGGGATCTGTCCCTTGTTCTGGAGGTTCTTGGTGTAGCCGAAGAGAACGGTACCAGCGATCTTGTTACGAACAGACTCGTCGGCATCAGTCACGGAAGCAGCAGCGAGAGCAGCTCCCTGACTGTATCCTCCGGCTAGGATGACAGCGTCGGGACACTTCTGAGCAGCATCGTTGAAGTGACCGACCATCTCCTTGATAGAAGCAGGGGTAGTTCCACGGGGAAGAGCGTTCTGGGGGAGACCGGCAGTGTAAGCGCCGCCGACACCCTGAACCCAAACTCCGCCCTTGCCATACTTTGCCTCGAGCTTGTTACCAACGAGAGGACCCAGAGTACCCTGAAAGGTTAATCAGATTAGCATATAATATGTCAAGTTGCTTCGAGAGTGGAGAAACTCACCAGGTTGCCGACTTCAGTGGAACCGCGAGCAAAGACGAAAATGACCTTGGGGCAGCTTCCCGAGCTGCCACGCTTGAGATCATCGCGACTGAGGCCGCCGGTGAGAAGTTGGCGGGCTTCAAGGCCGGTGTCCTGGCCGGCGGGAAGGGCAGAAGCCGTGGCGGCGAGAAGAGCAGTGGCGATGGAGAACTTCATTGTGAATGGGTATCAAGTGACTGATTGAGACCTAAGCTCTAAAGAGTGACTGAAGAAGAAGCGAAGAAGTAAAAGAAAGTGTAAAGGCTAAGAAAAGACCGGCTTGTTTGAGCGAGAGACTGTTGATGCTTGTGATATCTTCAATTTACATCGAGGGCATGGTCAGCTATTTATCCCAGCGTCTCACTCGGCATTCGCAAGACTAACGCTTTTGATAATTAGAGTCAAGTTAGTTGAGACGAAGTGATTGCACAGTCCCAAGAATGATCAATCACAAAACAGAGTAGCATCCATTCGTACAAGTTCCACCGAAAAGGCCAAGACCCTGGCACATCATCTAGCTCCCGCCGAGCCCGTACGTCAGGCCTGTCAGTAGATCACCCGACGAATGCAACACCATCGAGTCATGACATCTTTTTCGATAAATCCTTCTATTCTTCGCAAGAGTACATCAAAGTAGGAAATTCATCCGTGGTTTTGAGGCTAGCAACTCCACTGATCAACCAAACGGTAGCACGTACAATGAAACAGGTCAAAGCTGGATAAATTAATTAATCAATCGATCAAGTCAGCTAGCTGCAGACCAAGACTTTTTTGGGTTGCGCTTTGACTTGCTTCTTGCCCCTGGAACCTGAAACACAGGTGAAAGTGGGCAAAGCAAAAAAAATGCATGTAGTGCACGGGCTACGGTGTGTCTACGGCGCAGCATTGGAAACCATGATGACAGTAATTATTCCCGGTTTCAGAGGCAGTCATTGTTTTTTCTCATGAGGCTTTACTGCTTTTAGTTAAGGCGACAAGATATAAAATGAGGCCCCAGAGGTCGGTAAATTCCGCACTACCCCGAGACTACTACTTTAGACGGCATTTCCCCCGGAACTTATTTAGCTAAACCACATTTCTTACTGATGATTCGGTACCTGATTAGATGGCTTGGTTCTGGCAGAGACAGAAATAGAACGGCTGAGGATTGACACTGGCCTTTGCTTCTAGTTTCATGCTAATGAAAGTTCTAGCGTCTCGTATTGTAATTGAAACATGGTATGTGCACCACCTGAACTGAGTCAGGTTGTTTCTTGGACTTTTGGAAGCGAATGATTTGCCCATCTCGGTTGGAGATGTGGCTGGAGTGTTTAATTGACGTGATTTGATGTGTGATGGGGCTGCGGATTCGCGGAATAACTGGACAAGATTCGCATTCCTTCACACCATCTTTTTCTCAGCACACCGAGGCTGTTGTGAGTAAATTGTTTATCGAAGTAAATGAACTAGCAGCATCATCCCGCCTTATTAAAGCCTTGAAGGCCTCATCTCAACAATGCCGAGGCTGTGAGGAATATAGTGTTCATTGTCGCAGACTTCTGCATCATGCCTTGGAAACCGATATCACAACGCCATTTTCTTATCACCGACACCGGGTTGTCCCAGCTTGTTGGCTACTGCCAAGTACCGACCCCGCAAGCTGAAAAAGACGGTGCTGAAAACTTGGCCTAGCTGAGCCACTAACTACCCGAATGACAAGTTGGTCCGCGATGAGGCTATGCTCGGCCGTTCAGCTGAAACGTTTTCCAACAGACCGGTCGTGTTGTAGATCAATACTGTTTCATCATTCTTCTTCCATCCTCGGCACGTCTTCCATTGGCTCACGGCTCCTCGAACTCTTCATCATCTCTCCAGTCAGGGTAGTCGGTAAGTGCTGTCCAATGTGACGGCTCCTGCGTGAAAAACTCTATATTTGACTTGTTACAAGCCGAGGCAAAGACATTAACCCAATGGGACCATTCCTCCTTTTGTAGATCCTCACTCGCGACGATCACCTTTTGTAGATTTTCGCGTCTCATGATGATCATATGCAAGACTTCTTCGTACAGCCACATGTCCGCCTTCCCCATGAGTCCAAACTCTCTGATGCTGGGCGGTAGAATATCAGAAATATCCTGGTCGTGAGGTCCCTCGTCGTACTCATCCGTCAACATTGACCTGTCGATATGAAGTGTTTCGAGAACAGCCATTCCAGAAAGATCTTGAAGCTTCTTTCCACGCATGTCGTCAGCCTCCGATAGGTCGAGTGACAAGTATCTCAGGGTATCTTTCCTTTGAAGTACTACGTCGGTCAAGATGCTTCCACAGGGCGTCTCGCTGTCGGGTCCGAGCCAATACATCCCGAGCATCCAGCCAAGGTGGAATGTCTGTAGATTCGGAAAGCCGTTCATGATCATGCGGAGGTTGGGTGACGAAAGAGTGGATGCGTTGATGACAAGGTCTTTGAGGTTTGCGTGGCTGAGATAAAATGTCTCACTCTCGGGGATCTCACGAGTGACTTGGTTCAACTCGAGCCTTTCCAAGGCCGGGGCGGCTGTCAATAATCCACGAATGGCGCCACCATTTGGTATCAGCGGCGGACTCCATTCCGAGATAACAAGCTCCCGCAAACACGGCAGAGAATCAGGTCGACACCATCGAAAGGACCAATGATTACCCAGACCAATCTCAAGTTTTACCAGATTGGGCATAAATGATAATCCAAGCGTGATAAATAACGCCTCTCGCTCATCATCAAACGTGGTCAATGTCGGAAGATCAAACTGTTCAACCAAAGACTTGGGCAGAGGATTAAACTCGCACCTTCGTGCATCCTCATAGAGGGCCGTGCCCTCCATATGGTAACAGCTCTCCAGAAACGAAGGCACATATTCCAGAAAACCGTCCATCCAACCATCCAAGTGCCCGTGCGGCAACAGTACTCGAGCCACGGAAAGATGTCTCACCAGATGCCCTAGTTCCGGGTACTTGCTCAGCATCTGCACGAAGCCAGAGAAGTATTTTCCTACCGGGCGTTGGTACAAGTGTGGTTGCGCTATGTGCGCCAGGACTTTGCATGTTGAGCGAAGGGCGACGAGAGACTTTATCTCGGGAGGCGTCATGGTTTGGTCTGCGACGTTAAAGTAGGACTTTTGGTGAGACGGGGCATTTTGGCAGTGGAGGCAGAATTCTTGGCATATTTGTTCGAGAAGCTCTTGTGGGAGGGAGAGCAAAGACATTGTGCTGAAACAAAATCGTGGATAAGCTCAATCGATGACATTATGGTCAGAATGAGCTGGAGAGAAGGAAAGCTTTTATGATACTCATCATGATACTAAGTTCATATGATTCACGATATACACCTTTGGACCCGCATCTTGATTGGCATAAGGTTCACAGTCATGGTTTATCAATGTGATGTTTGGCCGTATGTGTACCTTGACTTTGTAAGTTTCTTGAGTGGCTGAACCTTCAAGGCATACAGGCCAAAAACACGCGAGTCTCTATACTCTAAAGGATCTGCCATTCCAGAAAGCTCGAACATCGATGATCGAAAGGTTGCTCTTGGCCGGGTTCTTCACAAAAGTCACGTGTCATCCTACGGTTTTTGTCAACTTGGGGTTAATAAGCAAAAAGCTTCCGTGAAAGACATGCAATTTGATGCGCGATTCACCATTGCTTTCCTACTCCGAAAAGTCTCATCCAAACATGCTCAAACACCTTGTCAAGTATTCTACTACCAGCCAACTCTCTTCACTGATCAAAGGACTCATGACGCTGCCTCCATAGCCTGCAGAGCATCTCAGCCTTTAAAGCATAGGGTAGGTACCTTATCATGAAGGACGCCACCGTAGTGTACAAAGTAGGCTTGGCTTAGTCTAACCAGGAACCACGCATAACCCTGTCTCAAGTCAATTTGTTCTTGAACTGGCCTCACTCACTCAACCACAAAAAAAGAAGCGATAACTTATCTTTTGCCTGCCATGAAACAGATGAAATATTCCCGACGAGCTGAACTTTCTTTTTTCTGGCCTCAGCGGAACATCTTACCATAATAACTCCATCACTAAAATTGCGCTACAGGATCCTTGTCATGTCAGCAAGCCTAGCAGACCTGACAGTAAGCATCGACAGCCTCGCCCTTTAAACACAGTGTAAGCTGACGGTTTCTTTCTGTCTAGCCCCCACTGATGAAACTTGAATAAAATGATCAACGCCAATTCTCGCAATGTCACTGGTTGCTTTACAGGATGTGATCCTACGGCGCAGCCTCTCATGCAGGATCGCGTAATGTATTTTAAAAATAAGAGGGAAGAGATAACAAGTTTTATCCTCGATGGAACCTTTGGTCTGATCACCGAAGATCCCGCTCCATCTCGTTTGTGTTTGTACTTTCGACAATTCCCCGACAACAATCCTTTATGCTGTACTCCGTACGGAGTAGAGTAGCGCGTTAATTGGAGTTAATCCAAAACTGTGCCTTGTTCGCGCCAGGCCCACGCGTTTGTTGATTGGTAGGGCTGACTCTATCCGGCTTTTCCGTCCCTCCATCGCACCACTTACCCAGTCTGGTCCGTCGGCGCATCATGGTGCAGTACTCAGGATGGAAGCGCACAGCCGTCTGGCTAACGGGTCTCGTCGCGACGCTCACGACGTTTCTAGTCGTCATGCTCTTCGTGTCGCTGTTCGCCCTAGAGAAGGAATCCGACGAGAACACCGTTATCAACTCCGGAAATTACGGCAGTGGTGATGCTCTGGGTCAGAGTATCCTGTACAAAGGGAACTGCGATGTCTCGTCGAGAGCTAACCTGTGGATTCACTTGGCCATCAATGTTATTGGTACTGGAGTCTTGGCGTCAAGCAACTTCTTTATGCAGAGTCTTGTAGCGCCTACAAGGAAGGAAGTTGATGCTGCGCACAAAGCGGGCCATTGGCTTGAGATTGGTGTTCAATCGCTCAAGAACGTTCGCTTCATTGGCTGGAAGAAGGTTTTGTTCTGGTCTCTGTTCTCGCTTAGCTCGGTCCCGTTGCATCTCGTCTTTAACGGTTGTGTCCTTGAGTCGAAGGGCACGAATGGGTTTACTGTGCTGTTGGGCGCCGAGAGCCTTGCTTCTGCGAGTTGGCAGGGTCGCCCGTCTATCACGGGAGCCCTTCTCGGGCAGTCTGGTGACGGGCGCTGGTTGCAGAGCGAAAGTGAGGATCCGTCCAGGTTGAAGCCCATTAATGTGTCTATTGCGACGAATGATACGCATGGGAGCTGGCAAAAGATCAGTTTCCAGGAGTGTATGAAGCGATACAACGACCCGGAAAAGTCTTTGGTATGTCGCTTCCCTCAATGGTAGTATTGTACTAACTAGAAAGACACATTCGCGACACTTGATCATGGTCATGTACAACTTCGAAGATGAATGGCGCAACTCAACAAAAGGATGGAAACTGAGCCAAGTCTACAAGAACACAACGGGCATGAACGACACAGACATCGTGAACCCTCTCTGGACAGTAGACGGATTCATGCGCAGCGGTCGGAGTTATGGAGAGCTTAACGGTCCTATCTCTGGAAGGTACCACGCCACCTACTCCTATGTAGGTAAGATGCGTCTGTGGAAAGCGGGCGAATGGCCTATGCTCCAAGCCTCCAACACCCTAGACCCAACGTCTGGTCTACTTGTTATGGACTACAAGCTGTACAAGCCCGAGTACAGAGTCATGCAGGTTGATCACTGCTGGTCTGAGAAGTACGAGGCGCCATGTCGGTTGAGTATTGCGAACAGTCTCTTGCTCATCGTATGTATCATGTGTGGCCTCAAATGCACTCTATGCTTCCTGGTTCTTAAACTGAGGGTATGGGGTGATGAAAACCCTCTCATGACGCCTGGTGATGCGATTGCTTCGTTCATTAGCAGACCCGACGAAGAGACCAGGGGCATGTGTACATTGAGCTTGGAAGACTTGAGAAAGCTACCTGCCAAGACACAGCTTGGACTTGGTGACTCAACACAGGCATATAAATGGCTAAACGGTCCTCGACAATGGTACACATCCTCGCGCAAGTTCGGGAAGGCGGTGCCTCGAAATATCTGGATTTTGTCTTCTCTCCTCATTGGAAGTTCTCTTACTGTCGGAGGAGTCATGATGGGTATCTCCCTGCAAGAACAAAGCTTGTACGTCAAACCCAATAACAAACTATCGGAGAATATACTGACCTTGTGAACAGAAGCCAGGCACGCTTCGGCCATTCCCCTGCTAACCAGGACGTCAACAACGAAAACTTGAACGACCTTACTCTGCTTCCACTCACAATGGTAGCTAACACACCGCAACTCATCTTGTCGATATGCTATCTCGCGTACAATGGACTCTTCACACGTATGTTAGCCGAGTTCGAGTGGTCCAAGTACAGCGTCGAGTTTCGAGCACTGCGAGTTACGGAGCCGAGGGGCAGCCAGAACTCTACCTATCGACTGCAGTTGCCGTATAGATTCTCGATACCGTTGATGATAGTCAGTATTGCTCTACACTGGCTTTACTCTAATTGTATCTATGTGAGCAACTACGAATGTAAGTAACGACTCTGAGCCCTGTGTGAAAATCGGTTTTGACGGATACAGCTTATTCGCCGAATTATCCCTACTTAAAAAGTGTAACAGTCGGTCTCCAATTCTCTTCAAAGGCCGTCTTAATCGCCTTCGTAATGTCTTTCTGCGTCGCCATAACACCCATCTTCCTAGCAAACGTCAAACTGCCCGGCATAACCGTTATATCAGGAGGCAACTCAGTCATTATCTCAGCCGCTTGCCACTACCCCTCTCAGAAACTCAAAACAGTGAGCCGCGCCACTTCGAAACTCAGCCTTGTTCCCAGCGAGTATGACAGCATGAGCACTAGGCTGATTGGGGATGCTGAGGTGGAGGAGCTGCAGGATGTGGCGAGGGGGAAGGTCAAGTGGGGGAGGTTGTCTACTGGCAAGAGTGATGACAGTCAGGTTGGGCATCTTGGGTTTGGGACGGAGGAGATGGAAGTTGATAGGCCGATTGAAGGGGAGCACTATAGTTGAGGGACTTTTGTATGGATTGGGGGGGATTGAGATCAGAGATAAGGAATGTTGAAGATCTCTGTATCACTTTGTAACATCACTGTATCCGAGTGCAAGACAGGACGACTCTATTGACAATAGACGACTTAATGAATACATAAGAATGTTCCTTTTCAGTGGTTGTTCTACACCCAAGATCTCGTGCAACTATCGAGCTAGACCTTATCGACGATGTTCCCTGACGATGAATCCGTGGATCTGAGACTTGGAGCTGATCATCATCCGTCAGGAAAGTTTCCCAAGTCGGCCGCCGCAAGATGAAAGGTTCAACGTCCCCTGCCAGGATAAACGCAATGGGGAATTGATTGCGTGACATTCAACGTAGCATCGATGTTGGTCGAAGTCGGAACACCGGCAGTTATGTTCAAACAGAAGTTCCAACAGAATGGGTCCACCGAGATTGCAACAGCTTCGTGGCGGTTTAAGCAACGTGTGATCCAAAGCGTATTTCCATCTCATCACCGCCACAATCTGGGGTTGGACAAACCATCTCGTCTAGAAGTGGTGGCGTATCATCATATCAGGAACAGCCAGACCTTTGTCAGTCGTTAGCAATCAATTAAACACAAAAGTGCAACCCCCATCGAAATCCCATATCGAACCAACACTTCTATCCGGTTAAGTCGGCGACGCAATGAATGAGGTGGAATCGATCTCTTATCTGAATCTCCTCGGAGCATCCTAACCTCTCTTGGCAGGTCTCACTGCCCAAGTGCCGATGTCCCGAGATTGTATCTCCAAATAGACGCGTTGACGCTGTGGGGAAACCTTTAGTTCCCGGCGGAGCATGTCACTCCCTTTCAATTGAAGGTCATCCATTACCCCAATTCGAAAATGTCACTGGAATTGGAAGGAGAGCTAGTGCTGGTTAGGCAAGCAAGTCAGCATCTTAAGCCGTGATCCGAGGAGGAATACGAAATTACGTAGTCTTTTATCGCGCGCCACTCTTGGGGTCGTGTGTTGCATTGGAGAAGTCGATATCTGAACCTCGGGATATTGCTATCCCTCCTCGCGAATAGCGCCGGAAACAAAGTCAAGGTTTAGGGACTTTTGGGATATTGGTCCTTTTGTAGATCGTTCGACTGTCAGTTTATTGCCGTTCTATCCAGATTGACAGCGTGCCGAAACTCCGGGGTATCCTCAATTGGCCACTTCTCGTTATTTCAGAAGCATCTCGTGAAGTACAAAACATCTGTGTTCTTCGACCATGAAGAATCCGATCAAGCAACATCCTTCCATTTGTTGTTCCAATTGCATTAATCATGGAGAAGACAGATATAGCACCCCAAAACTCTGCGGAGGCAGATACTATCTCTGCCGACAAGAAGATCCATCCTCACGATGAGAAGGACTACGCAGACGTCGAGATCCTCAAGTCAGAGCCTACCCGGCCTCTTGAGACTGCGGAGGATATCGTTACGAATGTCATTCATGTCGATGATGACCCTGACATGAACCCATGGACAGTTCGCATGTTCATCGTTGGTAAGTCACTTCCCCAGTGCCATGTAGAGATTGTTCTGACTTGTGTAGGCATCGGACTGTCAGCCTTCGGAGGTGTCCTACAAGAGATCATGTACTTCAAGCCCCAAGTCGTCTACGTCTCAGTCATGTTCCTCACCGTCCTCGCCGAAACACTCGGTACTGGTCTATCACACATCATCCCTCGAAAAGGATACATCGGTCGTCTTCTGAACCCTCACCCATGGAACAGAAAAGAGCATACGGCAGCTGTCCTCATGGCATCAGCTGCATCAGTCTCAGCATTGTCAACTGAAGCTCTGTCTGTTCAGAAGCTTTGGTACGGTGGTTATCCTAACCAAGCTGCTGGTATCTTCATCACACTCTCGTCTCAGCTTATTGGATATGGTATCGCTGGTATGATGAGGAATGTTCTGTTATATCCTACAAAGATGCTTTACCCTGCGAACTTGCCTATCACGACTGTGATGGAGACTTTGCATAAGCCCAAGTCGGAGACACGAAAGAGATTCCAGGTTTTCTGGATTGTGTTTGTTGGGATCTTCTTCTGGGAGTGGTTCCCTGAGGTATGTCCACATCTCCAACTCGACGAACCATACTAACAGTCACAGTACATCTTCCCTCTCCTCTCCGCCGTTTCCGTCTTCTGCCTCGTCGACCGCCACAACCCTGTCTTCACAAACCTCTTCGGTGGCTCACAAGGTAACGAGGGAATGGGTTTCTTGAGCATCTGCTTCGACTGGAACTACATCGCCGGCTTCGGCTCACCTCTGTGGATGCCCCTACAGACTCTTGTCAACAGCTTCATCGGTTACCTGGGTGGTATCATTCTCTCCATGGCTCTATACTACGGCAATGTTTGGAGAGCCCAGGACTTTCCTTTCATGGCGCAGCTGCTTTACGACGGAAAGTCCACCCCGACCAGTTATGTTGAGTACAACGAGACGGCCATCATGAACCCTGACTTTACAGTCAACGACAAGGCTATTGACGAAGCTGGTCTTCCTCATCTGACTGCTACTTATGTCAACTACCTCATCACATCCAACGCTGGTCTGACAGCAACTCTCGTGCATATGCTCCTCTGGAATTATGCCGAAGTTAGTCTTGGATGGTCCTGGATCACCCTGTCCACTCTCAAAAAGGCTTTCCGTCCATCAACATACTTTTTCTGGCGCCAAACCGGCTCTCGCACAGAGGAAGAGAAGACCAAGCTCCGCGATGACCCCACCATCGATCCTCACTACAAGCTTATGCTCGACTATGATGAGGTTCCCAACAGTTGGTACTTTCTCGTCTTTGCAGCTAGCTTCATCATTGGAATGACTTGCCTCTATGTTATGAAGTCGACGCTTCCATGGTGGGGTTTCGTCATGGCTGTCATTTTCTTGGTCATCTTTTTGATCTTTTTCGGTGCCCAGTATGCTATTACTGGATTTGGGTTCAACTTGCAGCCAATTTTCCAAATGTTGGCTGGATATATGTTTCCCGGGCGTCCACTTGGTAAGGCACTTTACCACAGCTTTATAACTGATACTAACTGTGTGCAGCAAACATGTACTTTACATCATATACCTACAATGCTCTCAGCCAAGGTTTCCTGCTTCTCCGAGACCTGAAGCTTGCGCAGCAGAACAAGCTATCGCCCAAAGCCACGTTCACTACGCAAGTCATCGGTTGCATTCTGGGTGCTCTTCTCAATTACGTGATGATGATTAGTATCATCGACAACCAAGCACCGATCCTCAAGTCCGCTGAAGGAACCAATATTTGGTCAGGCGCTCAAATCCAGCAATTCAACACCCTCGCCATCGCCTGGTCCATCGCCCCCAAGATGTTCTCCATTGGTGCACGCTACCAATGGGTGACCATCGCGTTCTTCATTGGCTTCCTAGCTCCTCTCCCCTTCTACATCGCCCACCGTTTCTTCCCCCGCATGCGAATCTGGTCTTACCTCAACACATCCATCATTCTTTGGTACCTTGGTGAGCTTTTCGTTGGACTCAACGCTTCGCTTACCAGCTACTACATTCTTGGTGCCTTTGGACAGTTCTATCTTCGACGGTACAGACCTCACTGGTTTGTCAAGTGGAACTATCTTATTTCTGCGGCGCTGGATGGTGGTACCCAAGTCATGGTCTTCATTGCCACGTTTGCTGTCTTTGGAGGGTCTGGAAAGGCCGTTTCGTTCCCGGAATGGGCGGGTAATAAGATTAACAACTACGACTACTGTAAATACAATGCGCAGGGCTAGATGCTACCGATGGGGGCTATGCCACAACAAGAACTGGAGATTGGCATGGAGTAGAGTTAGATTACTTTGAGTAACAAAGGAACAGACTTATTATTGATATCCTTTAGAATACTGGTCCTCATGTAATGTGAATATGTTGACTACTCAACTCACACGGAAGATCAGCTTGCGGGCCGACTTCTCACTAACAAGCCGAGTGATGAGTCGATAAAATAAGCGCATCACAACACCATCACAGCTTCTCATCGTGACAAACAAATTGAGACGGAGGCTATGATAATTCATCAACACCTTAAAACTCATTATATAATTGTCAGTCATCGCAATGTGGTGATACGCGGGGTTGAATGACGTAAGTCGACGATGTTGCAGTGCGGGGAGGTCAAACCCGAGCTAACCCCGACTTGATATGACGATCCCCATAAATCCGTCCGTTATTTATATCGTTGAGTGATGTTCCTGAGTTCACTTTCAGAACGACCAACACAAGTTAAAATGACATCTTCACCATTTTCAGGCCTCGAGGGCTACACCTCCAAGATCATTCCCTATAAGTCAGGACCCGATGGCGATATCCTCCTCGATGTGGTCTATCCCGAGGAGACAGGTGGTCTTCCGAACACGGTTCTCATGCACATCCATGGTGGATTCCTGGTAAGCTCACTTGTTCTAAGAATGAAAGACTACTGCTGATAGTGTTCAGATTGTCGGAGACAGATACAGCTTTATGCCACACTGGCTCGTCAACGCAGCAGTCGCTCGCAAATGGATCTTTGTCACGCCAGACTACCGCCTCGTCCCCGAGTCCACAGCTCATGCATCGCTAGATGACACTGTAGATGCCTACAATTGGGTGCGCTCTTCACTGGGTGACGTGATCGGTCGCCGTATCGATTCAGTGTTGGTAGCGGGTTCCAGTGCTGGTGGATATCTCGCTTTGTCCACCGCGAATGCTGTGAAGGCGAAGCCTGAGGGTCTTCTTCTCATTTATGGAATGCTCGATGCTGCAGGCTCGCGATATACTACGCCTGGAACTAATATTTGGAATCAAGAGCCTTTCGATACGTCGTCTGTGTTGGGCAAGTTTCCCAAGAGGAAGGAGAATGAAGATCGAAAGGCGATTTCTGGGTATCCCCCACCCGAGAAAATGGAGGAAGATCCCCGGTTCTCAGTCGCTTCAGCTCTGCATATCGATGCACTGTTTCCAGACTACATGACCGGCGTCGATGGTCTCAGCCGCGAAATCGCCAATAAGGGCACAGACGCCATTCCAGAAGAACATCGTCGCCTGTACCCTCTTTCGTTCGGCAAGCTCGCCGAACTACCTCGCACTTACCTTCTACACGGCAAGAATGACTCTGCTGTCACTGTGGAATGCAGTGTTGTCGCTGAGAAGAAGCTTCGGGATGCGGGCGTTGAAGTGGTGCAGGATTTCCCTGAAGACGCGGAGCATGGGTTTGACAGTAGGGTTGGAAACATTGATGTTGAGAAGAAGGATGCGGATGGGGTTGCTAATGTTGAGAGTTTAAGGAATGCTATCCGGTTCCTTGAGGCTTCGGTCAAGAGCTGATGAGCAGATGCACTCGACGAAAGACGGACTTGGTCACGATCCACACCATTACGAAACAAATAGATAGACCATAGTTTGAATGACGAAACCATTGACCATGAAAACAAAATGACAGTCAGAATTTCCTGTGTACATCCATCAACTTCTTCTTAGTTAAAATCCAGCTAAGACACCCTTAACAACCTCCTCCAAATTCTCCTCCTCAAGTCCAAGCAAACCAATAGCATTCTCATCACCCTTAAGCCCATTCCCCGCCCCATCAGCAAACAAAAACTGCTCAAGATAATTACCAAAAGCGCTATAGTCTCCCTTGGCAAGCTTCTCGTCTCCAATCTTTTCTGACTCTGGGCTGCTAATGTGCGTCACCTCGAACTTGTCTCCGGTCAATTTCTCCACGATTTTTAGAACCTCGTTCTGGGTTGTGGTTACGCCGGCAATATTGAGATACTTGTTTGCTGTCTTTTCAGGTTTCTGGAGGATAGCGGCTACGGCTTTGCCGATGTAGGGGAGCGAGCTTGTTGAGTAGGGTTCGTTGCCGGAGTCTATGAGGCGGAATCTGCGGTTTTTGATATCGATGAAACTGAGGGGGTTCTTTAGGCCCTAGAAATAATTAGCCGTCGTCAAAAGGCGGTAAATAATGAGTGACATACAGCATCGAGGAACAGCCCAGGTGAGAGGCCCGTCCATGAGAACCAATCATACTTCTCAGCAAGTTCAATCAAATAATCAGTATTCTCGATCTTTGCACCAAGAAGCTTTCCAATCTTGGTATCTCTATTCTGGCGAGAAGGAATTCCAAACTCAGAGGGGATGAAGCGAGAGACTCTGGCAGCGATGACCGCGTCGATGACAGTCTTTTGACCTCCGGCTGCCATGGTGGTTACCGTTGAGACGACAGCGTCTTGGCCAGTGACTGCGTCCTTGATTGAGTCGACGGACGTAATATCCACGCGCTTGACGGTTACAATCTCAGGGAATGTCGCTGTAGATTCGTTCCTGGAGATGGCTGTTACTTGGAAGCCGGCGTTGATGAGACTGTCGACGACCTTTGAGCCGAGAAGGCCGGAGCCCTGAGATCGTCAGTCCTGTGTGGGTAGACTCGTTCTGTGATATTGACTTACTCCGATAACTGCAACTTTCTCAATCGCCATAGTTAAATATGCAGGATATTGTTATAAGACGCGATATACGAAGCAGATACGATGGCGAAAATGGAAAGCGAAAATACTCCGCATCATTTAAAGCGGGTATACGGATATATCAATCCTTGGCCTTTGAGATAAGATATCTGATTGCGATACCCATGTCCACAACGACGAGAAGCCTTCAAAATAGAATGTTCTCATTCGCATCACTACAAATATTCCTCAATTAAGACGGTCGATCGGTTTGATAATCTCATCCCATGGCTTCACCGTAAATTTTCAATCCTAAGTGCTAGACTTGGAATTGACTCGAAACATTCACCTGCCCATACGCCTCATAGTTTGTAGCAGTTCGATACTTGAAGTTTTACAGATCCCGGGTATAGCAAGGCATCAAATGCTCGGAAATAAGTTCACATCGATGCGGGGTCGCCGATGTTAGTTTTCAGAATCGTTACCGAAACTCTATTTGCCCTTCGTTCAGCTGCTGTCGAAATGTCAATCAGCTGGCATAAAACCTTAGCCAATTTCCCATATCACAAGAACAAGTTGTCAAAATCTATGATGTTCGATCAAGAGCTGAACAGATCTCTTGACCGCGGCCAGGAATGACCGAAACACCAGAAAGGCTCGGCTCAGACGCCATTGCCAGCATGCATAAACCGTGCCGTTCAACTTCCAAACGGGGTAACTCACACGCCTCAACTTCCCATCTGGACAGTCTATTTACTTCCCGTCTTTCCAAACGGTAAAGACTGCCGTAGAAGGTGTGAAGCCACGTACTGTAATGACAACCCAGCCATGGGCACTAGTCATTGGTAGAGGAAGGCAGAGTTCATCTGACAGTTGATCGACTTGACTCGACCAATTACGTCCACAGGAGTCCCGACCTCTTGTACAGAAACCTTGGAAGAAGCCTTCCACTAGGCCGTTGTAGCCGGGTAACCGACGCCACAGGTGGCTATTTACGTCTGGACTATTCTCGAAGGGTACTTCTTACATCGCAGATCTTGGAATCTGGGGTCAAAAAGGAAAGGTCCGAGTTTGCTATCACTTGAATGACGTACTGAAGATACGACGATGGTTGGTTCTTCGTTGCTAGGCGTGGCAGGTTGGTTTGGCAACTATCTAACAAATCGTTTGCTTTTCAAATGCCACGTCAAATCCTTTCCTTTTTCGAATGTTCTTTTCCCTTTTGGCGATCCATGCATCGTCTGTCAATTCATGCATAATCCAAGCCATGATTAAATTCAGATCGTGCAAGAATTCCAGTGCGCCAAGCCTAGTTGAGGAATAATGGATGTTCCGAACAGCCAAATCAGGTCTAGTTTAGCTTGGAAGTGAAATGTCAGATCGGTGGGGCAAAAGAGAGGCCTGGAACCACTCTCGGCTACAGCGGCTCAATCCTACTTCTCGTATGGCTAATTTTGTCTTGTCTTACCCTACTGTGCCTGCCAAGTTTTGTTCATGCAGTAGATCTCGTAATGACAGGATTTCTGCATGTACATTACAGTACTTGTCATGCCAATTATTCTTACAATGGTCAGAGATGTTGTTTGTGGCGCTGTGAGCGTTAAACTTTACTGGTAACTATGGATACTGGCCGCTGTAGAGTTTACGGCTGCAGCGTCTGGAATAACTGTCCATGGCTGGCCAGCAATAACAGAGTCCATTGCCGGCGAATTTCTTGATGATCTGGGTCTTGAGATCCAAGCGAAAATAGGACTCGGTCATGACAGCGCGATCCCTGCCTGTCAGCAGTAAGCAAACGACAAATATCGCCCCGAGAGTCCACCCAAAGCAAAGCGCCTCAATGCTGTCGCATGCTTTGCCCAAACAATAAATTGACAGATCCCGTGCTTACAAGACAAGAAAAACAAGGCGCCTCCTTGCATCACCATTAATTCACTGTTGTTATTAGTTAGCGGACAAACCCCCCGCTTGCCAAGAGATCGATCGACCGCTATTCTCAGGGGTAATGCGAAGCAGCAGAAAAAGCAGTGCAAGCTGGGAACTTGTGCTGCCTACAGACTCTTGATTACAGCGTAGACCAAAGAGAGAAATGCCTCGTCTGTCCCCTTTCCTAGTTCTAGCGTAAGATTAGGAGCGAGGTCCAGTTGAATTGAATGGGTTGGGCCCCATTTAGACCAGGGGCCGCTGAAGAGTCCGGCTAAGCGGCTTCTTTGACAGCCCAGTCTGACAACCCCCTGTTCACAAAAGGGGGCCAGCAGGGTCTGTCTCATTTTCTTTTCTGGGGAAGAGAAAGAAAGAAGAAGGAGCTGAAAGATTTGCATGCCTGCCTGGAAAGTTGGTTGGAAGGATTGTTAACATGGGCAATGCTTATGCTGATCTCTCTGAGTCTCTGATTGCTGTCTTGTGTTGGATCTTGACGCAGGGTGATGCAGGTAGACTGACACTATTGAACGCCTCAAAAACGCCATCTTTTTCGGACCCTTCTGTTCCACATCCCCAAGTCGAGAACAGTACGGATACACAAGAGTAGAATACAGTAAATGAATGAACGATGGATTGCTTCATTTCAACGGTCGCGTGACTCTTTTTCTTCCTCGTTACATCGTACCACGACAGCAAACCTGGCTTCTGATCCTTTGGGTAGGGTAAGGCTCTGCTGTGCCGCTCCACGTAATTTTACATCAATCCGCAAGACCAACCAATCAGACAATTTCAATGACCAAGGCAGTTCGGTTAGTCGGAAGAGAGAGAAAATACGAGCCTTGAAACAGCCACTTGAATCTAGCCCTACAAATGTAGAAGGCGCCGGGAGAGAGAGAGGAGGGGTGAAGAGTTAATAACAGTGTCCGTCATTACCTACAGGGTGTACAGTCATTACCTAGCAATCTAGGCTGAGCCACGCGAGCAGTTACTGTTTTTAAAATCACATTCTAGCGCAAAAGCAAGCTGTTTAGGGGCATCCATAATAATAATTATACGGAGTCCTACTCCGTTGGATCAAGACAAGAGAGATCAGATCCTTTTTTAATAACTTCAATCCTCCTCCCTGGTCCCACGACCCTTTTTTTTTTCTTCTCTCTTCCTTCGCCTCTTGCTCTGTCTTTTTTCTTTTCTGGAGACATTGGAAAGTATTCTTATGGCCGCTCTCTCGTTTTTGTAGGGCACTTCCAATTTGACTCTGTCTCTTAGCTCTCTCGTGAGAGTAGCAGTAGCCTTCACCATGTTTGCGACACTCGTTCCCTTTTGTTTCTCCACCATCTTCGTTTCTCTCGTCTTCACCAAAATCGTCCATCTTTCCATTCACGCCAAAACAATCTCACCAGGCGCATTCATCCTTTTCCTCCCGTCGCTACTCATCCCCGACCTCATCATTATCTACGTATCGCGTCTGGCTCTGCGACAACAAAAGGGCCTCTTCTCTGTCGGCGCTTGTGTGCTGGGATGTATCTTCTCATTTGTACTGCTCGGCGCGTCGGCGTCGCAATTAGGCTTCTTTTACTCCACGGGTAATGAGGTCAAGTGGTCTGAGGCGAGGAGTTATGCTGGCGATGCCAAGGGTATGAAGATTCTGTTGAGCGGGATCAATTCAGTGCTCGCGGCTGGTGCCATCATTGTTGTTGTGGCTTGGTTTGCCAAGTGGTTTGTTTACAGAGCTGTTGGATCGCTCATCACAACGGTTGGAACACCTGTTGTGCATGGTATGTCATCGCTGCAACGATCTTCAATTGACTCTTGGTTACTAACATTTGTTTTAGCGTGGCAGTCGATCCGAAACAGAACCCCACGATCTCCTCGCTCCACCTCACCTTACGAATCCGACAGTGAATACGACGATGTCGAAAATGCCAAAGAAGGTGCTCAACTCCTCAAAAGTGAGGCTCACGAAGAGTCCCGAACAAGGCCTCGAACAGTGGTCATTCTCGCTGTTGTGGGCGCCTTCCTCTTCCTCACCACGGCTCTCCGACCCGCTGCGCCTTACACCATGATGTCCATGTCGCTTCCATTGGCCATGCTCGACATGTTCAAGTCGCCTTCCAACGTCTGCAATGCTGCCAGCGGTAACTGGCCTTTGACTGCGCTCATCACCGAGGACAAGTGGGAGGAACCCAAGGGACACTTCCCAGGCTGGACACCCGGTGAGGTCGGCGATGCGGCGCGCAAGTACCGCGAGACAACACCCGAATGGCTTCCCTCCGACATCCCCTCCGGCTTCCACAAATGGACCCAGAAGGAGTCCAAGCCCAACACCACAGAACAAGACCAACCAAAGACCAGCAACGGCTGTGTCGTCCCCTCCGCGGATGACACCTTCTACAACCCTGTTCTGGATCCAATGAAGATCTCCAATCTCGACAACGACATCCTCGATGTGCTGCGCGACACCCTATCAGGCGGCGACGTCAAGATCAAGCACGTGGCACTAATCATGATGGAGAGTTACCGTGAGGAGCTGTTCCCTCTGCAGCAGGGCTCCGAGTACCACAAGCTCATCATGAAGTCGCACAAGGGTGAGGACGTGGACGCTGTCAACGCCAAGCTGTCACACTTGAGCCCCGTCGCCGAGAAGCTGACTGGCAAGTCGGGTAACTGGAAGAAGAAGGACGGCTCGGATTTCGAACACGTGGCTATCCCGCAGTGGAACGATACTGCCGCGGAGGGATACGGAGGTATTAACGTCGTCGGTGGTTTCACGACGTCTTCGCTTTCGTTCAAGAGCATGGCTGCCATTCACTGTGGTTCTTGGTCGATGCCTGTTGATGGCTTTGAGGAGTCTGAGACAGACAGCTACCAGCCTTGCATCCCCCAGGTTCTCAATCTCTTTAACAAGATCAAGGACAACAAGACCTCCAAGGACTTCCTTGAGCAGCAATGGTACCCCGCTTTCTTCCAGTCCATCACCGACGGCTATGACCGTCAGGACAAATTCGACAAGAAGATCGGCTTCGAGCACCAGGTCACCCGAGAACGTCTCGATGACGAGAAGAAGGACGGTGACGATCTCGAGGAGATCAACTACTTTGGCTACGCCGAGACAACACTGAAGCGTCATATCAAGGATTACCTCAAGCAGGTCAACGATGAGGGCAAGCGCATGTTCTTCTCTCACTTCACCAGCACGACTCACCACCCATGGGGCGTTCCTCAATCATTCAAAACACAAGACTACCTCAACACCGACGGCAAGATGAAGTGGCACGAGGAGTTCAACAGCTATCTCAACGCCGTTCGATTTACAGACGCTTGGCTCGGTGAGCTTCTCCAGACCTTCGACGAGTACGGCATGACCAACGAGACCCTCGTCGTCTTCGTTGGCGACCACGGACAAGCTTTCAAGGAAGATCAAAAGTCCAAGATCGGAACGTACGAGAACGGCCATGTTAGCAACTTCCGCGTCCCGATTACATTCCGCCACCCGCACATTCCCCGAGTCCAATACAACGCCAACGCAACATCCCTCTCCATCCTCCCTACCATCCTCGACCTTCTCATCAACACCAACTCCCTCAACGAAAAGGACACAAACGCCGCCTCAGACATCATCCAAGACTACGAAGGCCAATCTCTCATCCGACCCTACAAGACCATTCACAACGGCCGTCGCGCATGGAATTTCGGTATCATCAACGGCGGAGCAAGCATGTTGTCTATGACCTCTGCCGACTCGCCCTGGCGGATAGTTATTCCGCTTGATGACTCTACACAGTACCGCTTTACGGATCTTAAGACTGATCCGTTGGAGCGTAAAGCTGTGGAGGGTTGGACGCTTCAGCAACTTGAGATTGCTGTTGAGAATAAGTTTGGCGAGGAGGCCTCTACTTGGGCAGCCGAGGCGGATGCTGTGGCTAAGTGGTGGGGACCTGAGAGGAAGAGATTATGGGGATATGATCCTTCACATAAGGAGGAATAAATATAGAATGATGAATAGTTTAATGTAATGCGAATGTTTAATGTTTCAATTCAATACCCTGCGCCTTTGCAATTTGTGACGAGACTTGTCTAAAATAAGGCTGACTGGGTGTCTGGCGCTCACTCACTCATTTCAAGTCATGAGAATCTACGGGATGTTTATTCCAAGCATTCATCCCAAATCCAGCGACGACTCATCGTGTTTGAGCGATGACATCTCTTTTCGATCCATTGTCGAATTCTTACTCGTGAAAAATCACTTCATTTCAGCATGATAAAGTTCAAGGTAGAATTGTCATTTTCAATATTTCATCTCAGCTGATTCCATAACCTCCGGTATCAAACAAAAGAAAACTCATTGCGCCGTCTCTATAATGCCAACCTGATATACCGCCCAATGCAATTTTGTACATAATTAACGACCCGTCATTAGATTCTCATTTAATGTCCAGAAGCCTGTTTCTTGGCTGCAAGTCTGCGCTCCTCAGCAGCGACCATGTCTATTAGGTATGTTAGCAATGCTTCACTTTTCTTCATTGAAATTGATGACTTACCCTTCCAAAGATCTTGACCTTCATACTCCTCCTTGTGAACCTTCTGCTCAATGACCTTGGTAGGATCATTAGGATCCACCATGCGGACAGTCTGGAATCGACTGTCACCGTTCTTGAGATCTCTCATCTCAAAAATAGCAGACACCAACAAGACCGCCAGCGTCAAGCCCTGTGCATAAACACGAGCTTGAACAACCTTGTTGGCAGTGTTCATGGGCTGTCTGCTAACAATAGCAAACGCAATGCCCATGGACGCTAACCAGGATGCGAAAACAATCTGGTAGCGGTTTTCCTTGGCATAGTTGGTGAAGCGCTCATACGCGGATTCATTTTCGCGGATGAGATCTGCCGTGCGCGCTGCTTGGTCCCTGTAGGTGCGCTTGGGATCTTGGGCGATTTGGTAGGCGATACTCCATCGCTCTGCGTTGACAATGGCGCCGAATGTACCGGTTGATGAGACCAGGAAGGCGCGGAATGGGAGGGTTAGGCCACGGAAGGTGGCATAGCGTCTGGAGGCGACGGCGACGCCTGCAAGACCGAGGCCGGTGAAAAGGGTACCTCCAATGATACCGCCCTTGAGGACTTCGGCGTAGTGGGCTTCTTCTTCTTCTTTGGTGAGGATCTTCATGATTGCGATAAAGAGGAAGCGATAAGTGATAAGAGCCGGATAAGGATAAGAGATAAGTAATTGATGGATGTGTGGATGGATGGTAATGTCAAATATGCGTCCCACTACCTGGCAAGCCAAGGTTATATATAAAAGGAAATGGTCGTTGCAAATTTTATTTTTATTTACTGATCGGAGACCCCGGGCAAAGCCGTGTGTGAACGGATTCGTCATGTCATCTCATGGCATGATTTTCCTCTAGAGTCGGGTCTGCTTATGCCGCAGCGAATTCCGCACTCTAAATGCCGCAGGCGCCGCAACTCTGCCCCACACGGTTCCGCCCGATGGCCGCTAGGGCCTCATTCTGCGGCGCCGCATGTGCCGCTCTCAAGCCTCACTGATTGATTTCTCATTGCCTGTGAGAATTTTCTTACGACTTTGGGGATGTTTTTCAAGGCGATGGAATCTTTGAATCAAGGCTTCTTGTCTTGAAAGATCATCGGCGGCGCCGCGATCTATATTGAAACAAGGAAATTGAGTTTGTATGTTGCTGTATAGGGTTGGTTGATGATGGCATCAGCCACCACGGGATAGAATCAACAGTGCCTGGGATCAACGCGAAGGGTTGCAAGAAACAAGTTCACGGGGGGGTGATGACATCTTATATATCTTATTATTGAACCCTAGCTCGGAAGAAACACATTTTCAAGCCCCTCTCTCGGGGATCAGCCGGCAGTTGAGCTAGAAGTACTGTTTGATACCACAATGAAAAGCCTGACACTTGATTCATACAAATACTCAAAATCACAACTCCAGCTCAAAAAGGAGAATCAAGCTGAATCCTTATAGACAACAACCTTCCTGGCTGTAGGACGGGAAATCTGGGTGTCTTGTGCTGATCTACTTTGACGGAACAGGATTCTCCGATCTCCATGACGGAATCTTTCGTCCTCCGAACCTTACAGCTCGTTACCCCATCAAATCCACAATCATGAATGGGGCTTCATACATGTGCCGAAGGGCAATCGGCAGTTGCGATTTGACTGATGTCAACGTCTTACAACGGAAACAGCGATAGAGTGCGTAATTACGTCATACCTCGGAAGCTTATCTCATGCAAAGCGCCGGAGCTCAGTAAGCGGAGCCGAGCTTGTCAGCCCAACACGCCCAAGGCTCAGGTCTCTTCGGGACGTTGCTAGAGGAGGTCAAGTCATTTTAGGATGAGCACGTAGTTATTTTAGTGTATCACGATGTAATATTAATTGACCTGGTAGATTGCGTGATGACAAAGTACTTTTGCAGCTAACATACATGCATTATATGATTGACACAACTTGAGGTATATATCCTACGGTCTACGAATCAACAAAAACTGATCAAGTCCTTGAATTGTATCTAGGAAGCAATAGGAGTGGAGAGACAGAGAATGGGTGGGGTAGGAATTGGAAGTCAGTCAGAAAACATTGAGAAGTCAGTTAAGGGAAGTCCAGTGATTATGCATAGTAACATAGGATGGGTCGGAACAAGAGCAAAAGTATGGCAAAAGAAAAGCAGAATTAGGCTAGCTATAAGCTAGAAGGAAAGCAGAAACCAGCCAGAAGCAGAACAAAGATAGAACCGAAGTTAGACAGACAGGTAAGAGGTTCAGAGGCAGGTTAGAAGTTAACTAGATAAACAGCTTTCCGGATCAAAACTTCCGACTCAACATGCAAATATAGCCGGCTGAAAGATGCAGATTGGTTGCATGCATTTACAATAAGGTTGAAGATCAGCAAAAACGTTAATTCTGACGACAACTTGCTGACATAATTCTACCGAACAATTTAAGCGGTCGCCAACGGTCATGTAAAACGTCACAACAACCAACAGCGTGAATCTTCCCCGCACACTTACTGATGCAACAGATTGTGAAAGATGGCAACTACTCAGACAGTTCTCGAAGCGCCTCTAGAGGCCATTGCCCTCGAGGAAAGAAATCAAAGTCAACATGTGTCTGAGCATCAGAGCAGTCAAAATGGAAGACGCGTCTTTGAGGCCGATCCAGCATTCACGACGAGTCCAGCCTCGCGACGAATGATCATTGCTTTGTTGGTCTGCGCCAACATGGTTCAGGTCAGTCAAAATTTAACTGAGGAGCATGATCAGTGTCAATCATATACTGACAAATAACCCAGTTTGTTTCGAATGCAGTTACTATTGCGGGCGGCCTCGCATTGAGCAAAGACCTTGGCCGTGAATCTGGTCCTGGAAAAGCCAACTGGATGGTAGCATCATACCCGTAAGCCAAACCCATTGAACACCACGATCACGATACTAATCTTTCCAGACTCACACAAGGTGCTTTCGTTCTCGTCACAGGACGTCTCGGTGCCATATTTGGCCACAAGCAGCTAAGTCTTCTTGGCTGTGGAATATTCACACTATTCTCATTCATCAACGCTTTTACAAAGACATACGACTCATTCATTGCTATGCGCGCCCTTACCGGTGTCGGTGGTGGTGTCTTCATGCCTAATGCTGTGTCCATAATCACGACCATGGTTCCGCCTGGACGGTCGCGGAATGTTGTGCTTGGATTCTTTGCTGCGTCGCCGCCTTTGGGTGGCATGATTGGGGCGTTAATTACGGGGGTTTTCATGGATCGGGTTAATTGGATGTGGCTTTTCATCCTCATGTGAGTTCTTCGTTCTGGAAATATTGGGTGAGGGCTGATAAATTCTAGTGCTGGTGTTTCTGCAGTGAATCTTGCTTGGCTGGCTTGGCTCATGCCGAAAGAGACTCCTGTTGACAAAGGCGGACACATCGATGTTCCTGGCATCTTTATGGGACTGGGCAGTCTTCTGCTTTTCAACGTTGTGTGCAACCAAGCGCCCTCTGTCGGATGGAACACCCCTTACGAAATCGCCTTGATCATCCTCTCAGTCCTTTTGTTCGCCGCGTTCCTTGTCTGGGAGAAGCGCTATGCCAAAGAACCCATCATGCCGCTGTCAATCTTCCAAGCCCCGACGTTCCTTGCGCTGATCTTTGTTGTGTTACTAAGTTACATGGCTTTTGGGATTGGCCTGTGGTATTCTGTTGCGTGGCAGCAGCTTCTTCGTGGGGTTTCTCTTACGCAGACAGGCGTCCACTTCATCCCATTTGGATTAAGCTCTCTTCTTGCTGTGTTTGTCGCAGCGTGGCTTATTCCGCGTGTCGCTGCGCAATGGATAATGGCGATCGGGGTAAGTCACCAAGCTCTTTGTGGGACAGCAATGCTAACAAGTATTCAGGTCTTGGTCACATTTGGCGGAAACATTCTGCTGGCGACAATGCCAGTTCAGCAGACGTTCTGGGCCCAACTGTTCCCAGCTATGGTGCTCTACGGTTTCTGTCCAGACCTTGTCTATGTCGCCGCACAGGTCATCGCCAGCAACAGCGTTAGTCGTCGCCAACAAGGTATAGCAAGCAGTCTGATCGGAACACTAAATCTCTACGGAAACAGTTTGGGTCAAGGCTTCGCGGGCACGATTGAGACGGAGGTTGGTACTAATAATGACGATGAAGTCAGAGGTATCAGAGCAGCTTTGTACTTTGCAGCTGGTTTAGCGCTACTAGGCTTGGCACTTGACATTGCATTTGTGAGGCTGCCCAAAGATGAGCGCGAGGGCTGGGAGGATCCGTCTGATGTAGATGGGCAAGAGATGGACGGTATGACCACAGCTATCGAAGTCCGCTCAGCATAGCGCCCGGTCGAAACAAGTGTTGAGTCAGGATGATCAATCTGGTGCATTAATGAGATGCTCATAAATGACCAGGACAGGGACTGGGGACACGTGCAAACAATGATCAGCTCGTTGCATCCGATCTCTGGTCCGATAAGCGATGACTCGGACATGACGAAGAAGCCCTATTTATATCGCACTCCCGATTCGGTGAACAACGGCTTCTAGCTGTTTCAAATTCTTCTTTTGTTGAAATTAAAGTGCTTGCAGGCGCTGAGATCATGCCCTAATAGCGCTAGAAGACGTCAAACTTCAAAGCTCTGGTGGATAAAGGTCCAAGCTTTCACTATTTACGGCGGCTCCGTCGAGCATATTATGTTCTCTTCAGGCTTCCTTTTCGAAGGATTTTTGTATTGAGAGAAATAATGTCAATAGTGTGATGGTAATGCTGGAGGAATATCACCCATATTATATGAGTAAAAAGTAATAATTGCGAGGTGTTGTTTATGGCATGACCCAAAACCATGGAGCTGAACTGATCCAGGGTCCATGCGCTAATTGGTGATTGGGCGCCTTGACGCAGAATGTTAGTTGAAACATCATCTTATTTCACTAAAAAGCATCGACATTTAATGCCCCGAGCATGGCTTTTTATAAAACATCACGTCCTCGTTTTTCTCATGCCCTCCATTTGTTCTCTTATGCTGCTTATTTTTCTTTCACTTTCCTTAATTGCTTATTCCTGCAAACATGCGTTTTCCTTTAGACTTTACCTTGGAACGACTCGCTGAGCGACAAGTGCATGATGATGAGCAAACGCCCGCCGAGTGGTGCAAATCCACTTCGTTGACGAAGAATGGAGATGAGATTATGTTTCCTAATCAAGGAGATGTCTGGTCTGTCGGAGAAACGAAGGGGTTTGGTTGGACTGGTGGTGTCAATGTCGTTGATGGGCAGAGTCAGACCTTCAGCTTAGAGATAGGCTCAGAAGATGACACCGACGGTTCAAAACCAGTCAAGGTCTTTGGTAAGTTGCTGTCTAAGATTGGAAAGTTGATTGGTTCACTAACATGAAATAGCGGACAAAACCTTTCAGTACCCCTCTGATGACTGGCAAGTCTGGGACGACGACTGCCTGGACACTTATCTCTCATACTACTGGACAATACCAAAGGATTTCGATGTCGGCGATACGAGATTTGTCGCCAGACTAATCAACACAACTGACCCCGACAACAAAACCATTTTGACGAGTAGCTTCTTCTACATCGACTCAAACCCAGCAGAGTTGGCCCTCCAAGCCTTTTCACCGACCGAGTCGGTGGAGCCAGAAGCGATAACCTCGTCAACAGCTTCTGCAACTTCAGCATCAACACTCATCTCCGAGACGTCTACTTCAGCGCCAACTGCAACACTTAATGCGGTGGCAGACGCAGACGTCACGGCAGTACCAGCATCAAGCGGACTATCCGCCCAAGCAAAGGCAGGTATCGGCGCAGGCGTCGGTATCTTGGGTCTTATGCTCATTCTTATTGGAATCTTCTTTTGGTGGTATAAAAAGCGCCAAAACAGAGGCATCCAAGAGAAGGGTTTTGTGCAGCCGGCTTTGACTCTCAACACGCCGGAACCAGCTATTTCTGATGGTGGACAAAGTCTCAAACCTCGTATGTCCACCGGTGGACTTAGCGCCAGACCTCGATTGTCTGAAGTTGGAAGTATCGGATCGCGATTGTCTGAAGGACGCCTCAGTCCCAGGCCAATTCTAGCTGAAGGTCGAAGCAGTCCCAAACCACGTCTGTCGGAAAGTGGCAGCGCCAGACCTCGATTATCTGAAGGCCGAAGTAGCCCCAGATCACCACTGTCTGAGGGTCGAATTAGCCCCAGACCACGAGTGTCCGATGGTAGTACTGCCAGGCCGCGACTTTCCAGAGATATGGAAGATGTACCAGGGAGTCCTTTATACAGGACCCCTTCGGCGCGGGACAGTCATCGAAAGAGTATACGTTTGGTATACGAACCTAATCAGGATCCTCTTGGGTTGCCGGCCGATGTTTCCATGTGGTCGCCTAAGAATTCACAGGAGGGGTTGAATAGATCTTAATAATGTTTGGATGATATAGATAATGAGTAATTAGTTTAATGATATATACCCTGGGTTTCTTACATTTTCTCTTACACTGTGGTTCATGTTTATGTGGCGCCTCTTCCAAACCACCAGTGGTTGACACTTAAATCTGTTCTGCTAGACCCCTGTCAACATTAATAAGCCGTCATCGTATAGGGGTCAGTACATCAGTTTGTGGCTTAATGAAGCACTGAAAACGCAAGTTCGAGTCTTGCTGACGGCAAAACAACAATTCTTTTGTATTTTTTGTCAACATCATGAATGAATTGACTGATTCAATCACGCCTTCTGCAATCTAATCAGAGTTGATGGAGGCAAATCTGGGTAGCATATATCTATTATAGATCGCGCGACAAGACGAATAGTATACAGTCGCAATTGGCACCAAGGAGGGTTGCATTCATGTTGACATAGAACTGTCAACCTATGAGGAGGTCTTTGACCTCTGTTCCTGACGCGTAGCTCAGGTCAAGCTGGTACGAATGCACAAGTCATTGGTCTCGGAAGTCTCCCCTAGCGTAAAGTCAATCCATTCCAAAAACAACCTCGAGATCGTCGCAAGCGAATCTTGGCACTTGACACGAAGCGGTCAGGACAAAAACATAGTACGACCTTGGTTCGATGTGAATCAGTCTCACTTGTACAGCATCACAATGATGTCGTGTTACTAGCCCTCATCTCTACGAATCATTCAAGCTGTATTTGTGGCACTATGTATTTTATGCAGTGATTAGCGTCCAATATGTCTCAGTCCAGAGCTAGCTTGGCTCTCAAGTCCCAGCCAAACAACCATAGCACGCGTCGTATGCATAACTTACTATTCAAGCCACGAATCGCTTCCGTAGATCCACCCGTTTGCGCTGATCGATGACGATGTCATCAGCCACTAACAGTGCCGTGATTATTAGCTCATACTCATTGAACCCTCCCTTCCCTTGTACAACACAACACCATTCGTTTTCTCCCCTCCTTTGCAGACGCGTCCTTGTTTTTGCTTCCTCACGATCTACGCGTATTCAATTAAATATGGCACCAAGCACCGAAAGTCCTACGACTACCATTGTTAGGCCGAGGAAACAGAGGCCTATTGAAGCTACTGAACTCGCTACAAAAGATCAAACGTTTACTGATGCGGATGTCTGGGGCCGTGCTGGACTGGGACGCTCGTGGTTGAGGTCTCTTGTTGGGGCATCGCCGCTTTTTCTCGCGCCAATTGGATCGATATCCATATTCATCACGCTGGTTCAATACGAAGGATCATTCTCACTCTTTACAGCCGCGGTGAAAGAACATGGCTTCTGGAATATCTGCGCTCAGTACGGGCCTCAAATTACTCTCAAGGGCATCGCAGCTGTCATCTGCTGGCTCGCCGTGCAAGCAGTCCTATACATCTATCTCCCCGGCGAAAACCACAAAGGACAACTCACGCCAGCTGGATATCTTCTCGACTACAAAATCAACGGGCTTTCAGCATGGATCGTGACGCATTTGCTGTATGGAGGACTCAGCTATCTGGGGATTCTGGACCCTGGCTTCATACCCCGCAACTGGAGCAGTTTGATTGGGGCTATGAATTTGGCTGGGTTCGTTATCTCGGCACTTGCCTTTGTCAAAGCGTATGTCGTGCCGTGTCATCCAGAGGACAGAAAGTTTAGCGGTAAGTTGCGTTGAATGCTCTCGTAAGCAAACTCTAATGAGAAGGCCAGGATCTTTGCTATACGACTTTTTCATGGGAATTGAGTTGAATCCGAGATTGGGCGATAAGTTTGACCTCAAACTGTTTAGCAATGGTCGAGCTGGAATGATGGTGTGGACTTTGATGTAGGTTATTTGATATCCCTGTACGGATATTTGCTTACATGACGCAGCGACTTTTCCAATATGGCTTACCAGTACCAGAACCAGGGGTACGTTGAGCCATCACTAATTCTCGTAACGGCACTTCAAACACTTTACGTGCTGGACTTCTTCATAAACGAATCCTGGTATCTTCGCACAATCGATATCGCCCACGATCATTTCGGCATGTATCTAATCTGGGGCTGCTTCTGCTTCCTCCCGACAACATACACCATCCAAGGCCAATATCTGGGTCTCTACCCATCATCAGCATCAACGCCCTACCTCGCCTTTTTCTTCACCCTCGGAGTAGCAGGCTACGTAATGTTCCGCGTGGTAAACCATCAAAAAGATACCGTCCGACGAACAGGCGGCAACTGCATGATCTGGGGCAAGCCCGCCGAGTGCATTGCAGCACGCTTCCGAACCTCGGACGGCAGACAGCACACTAGCTTGTTGCTGTGCAGCGGCTTCTGGGGTTGGTCTCGGCACGCAAACTACGTAGGGGACTTGTTGCTCAGTTTTAGTACTTGTGCGCTGGTCGGTAGCACGAAGGCTGTGGTGTGGTGGTACGCGGTCTGGATGCTCATGTTGCTTGTTCATCGGTGCATTCGGGACGAGAAGAGGTGTTCGGTTAAGTATGGGGATGCGTGGACTGAGTACTGCAAGCGTGTACCTTGGCGATTTATTCCTGGCGTTTGGTAGATGGGAGTCTGGGACATTTGCTACAATCGAGGATCATTGCTATGAGATGTGAATGAAAGGCGTTGCTGAAGAACGGAAGCGAGATTAAGATCTAGACCAAATAGACTCGGAATGTTGTTACAGGTAGTACTTATAGAGCAATGTACCACTTGAATCGGGTCCTATCGCGGAACATGCATGAGCTGTTACACTGCCCGCCAAGCAAATGCGTGAATACGCGAGATCGAGTTGCACAGAAGCTCACCGCATTTCCGTTCTCTTCCGTTGTCTCAGGCGATCAGCTATATGCCGATTTGACAAGGCAGTTCAACCAAGCAAACGTGTGCATCTTTCCGATGATGCACCCGATGGTGTCTTGTGCGAGTATAGTCAATCTGTGCAAGGGCTTCGAGATGATCTCTTCAGAGTACATGAGCACTTGATTGCCGGCCGAATTCGTTAGCAACAGTGATGCTTCTTCGTAAGTGAATTGCTAATCATGGAGCGTCACGATCAAATCGTGGAAGATATCGCTGACAAAATACGCACCTTCTACAAACTCGGACAGCCATACCGAATATCACACGGCTCCTCCAGCAGTACTCGACCTCGCCATGCACCAGACACCAACATTATCGACATTGGTGTATTATCTCGAGTCATTTCTGTCGATACCGATAAGAAGACATGTCTAGTGGAACCCAATGTTCCAATGGATCGGCTCGTCGAAGCAACAATGCCGCATGGGCTCGTACCTCCAGTCGTGATGGAGTTCCCCGGGATCACAGTCGGAGGTGGGTTTTCTGGAACGTCCGGTGAAAGCAGCTCTTTTCGCCAAGGCTTCTTCAACGAGACAGTTAATTTTGTGGAGATGATACTCGGCAATGGAGACGTGGTGAGGGCGTCAGACGGAGAACGGGAAGATCTATTCCATGGAGCTGCTGGTGCCGCCGGGACATTGGGTGTAACGACGCTGCTCGAGGTCCGACTTGTAGAGGCACAGAGATTCGTGAAAACAACATACCACCGGGTCAAAAGTGTTGCAACTGCCATTTTGGAGACGAAGAAGCTTTGCGGCCGATCAAATGCTGACTATATCGACGGAATAATCTATTCCAAAGACCATGCAGTTATCATAACCGGGCAACTTACAAACTCCAAACCTCCAGACTCGTCTATCATGACCTTCAGTAACGCCGCAGACCCCTGGTTCTATCTTCACGTACAAGATAAGACAAAGGGTCTTTCAACCTCTTCATCTGTCACTGAGTACATCCCGCTCGGCGAATATCTTTTTCGCTACGACAGAGCAGCGTTTTGGGTTGGTCGTCAAGGCTATACGTACTTCAAAATCGTCCCATTCACCAGATTCTTTCGATGGCTCTTGGACGACTACTCGCATACCCGAACGCTATACCACGCCCTTCACGCAAGTCGCATCTCTGATCAATTTGTTGTCCAAGATCTGGCTTTGCCTTATCATACAGCCGAGGAGTTTATCAACTGGGTGGATTCTGAACTTGGTATATGGCCACTGTGGGTATGTCCTCTAAAGGAAACGAGGATGCCGACATTTCATCCCGTCAATGCAAAGCGTTCTGAAGGATCTGATATATCACAACCTATGCTTAATATTGGTGTTTGGGGTTGGGGACCTTCGAATCCCAAAGAGTTCAAAACCAAGAATCGCTCCCTGGAGGAGAAGTTGGCAGAGCTTGGCGGCCGAAAGTGGCTATACGCCCACACGAACTACACAGAAGAACAATTTTGGGAACTTTACGATCGGTCTTGGTATGAAAGCCTGAGGGAGCGTTACTTTGCAACGACTCTTCCAACGGTGTATGACAAAGTAAAGCATATGGACACGGAGCCGGAGGAGAGGTCGATGAAGGGATGGAGTTTGAAGGCGCTGTTACATAAGTGGCCGATTGGAGGACTTTATGGAATGGTTCTTGCGTTTTATTCGGGGGACATCAGTTTGCATCGGAGGGCGACCTGGAAGTATAAGAAGGAGTAGACAGTCGCGGCTGGCCTGGGTTCTGCATTCAGTCAATTACATTCAATCTGCTTCATACTAATATCTGAACTGCCGTACCAGCACTATATCAACTGATTGTGGTTGGATAAGATACATGTTGTCCCGTGGTTCGGACCTGATACGTCGTGGCGTCCCGGTGCTGTGCTTTCGGAACCCAAGCTCCGAGAGGTGCTCCAAGCCTCGATTATAAAGACTCGACAGCATATTGATGATACTGTCTTAAGCCACGCTGGACTAGTCCAAAACCCGAGCACCATGCGGCTCGCGTCATTTGCTTTGTTAGGGATCCCTGACCAGAGATCGAGTTGACACCGGCTATCATGGATGAAGCGTTTAGTCACCACACGACGTCGTCTTGTCGTATGGGGCCTACAGGTGATGTGAATTACTGTGTCGATTCCAAGTTCAGAGTGAATGGGGTTGATGGACTTTGGGTTGTTGATGCATCAGTGTTTCCTCGTACACCGGGAGGTTCCTGCTGCGCCGACTTTCATGATTAGTCAGAGGGTTTTTGGTGAGATCTTGTGCAGTATCAAAATCTAAAATGGATTTGCGTAGTCTATCGTAGCTCTCAATCACACAGTGACTCCCCCGATGTATTTCCAGAGAGCATCAAGGGTAGCCTCTTGAGGAAGACCCTTGACCTTTTGGTTTCCTCAACAGATTTGTGATTTTCCCCACGAGAGAAGGTTTTTTCTTCCTTACTAGAACACTCTTATTCGTTCCGTTCTCCTCCTGCTTCCCATCAATCGCTTGCACCGGTTCTTCTGGCGGTTCATCTTCCGGCATGTACAAATGCTCCATGACCCAAGAAACAGCCTCCCGTACAGCATCCGGCCTCGCTTGAATAACACCGTGCCCGCAATCCGGCAAGTGAACATACCGATTGTTCCTCGAGAGGTGTAACTGCACCTTCTTCAATCTCTCGTCCTCTTCATCCATCGCGTCGAGCATTTGTTTCTGGATTAACAAGGTTGGGGTGACCATGTTCTGTTCTGCGGCGAGGGCTCGCTCGTACTGCATCTGTTTCCATTTGAGAGTGTTCCCACGAATGACGACGAGTGGTTTGTTCTCAAGGATTTGATCCTGGTACTGTCGCTGTTCGATCTCGGGATCTATACCGGTCTCTTGGCCTGTTTCCACAAGGACCATTCCTGCGACTTGGTGAGGTCTCGCTTCAAGGAAGAGTCTGGCGAAGGTGCCACCGTATGAATGCGCGATAAGAACACATTCTGAAGGTAAATCGGACCCATCAAGATATTCTAATAGTTCTGAGATGGCGTATTCAGGTTTTATGTTTGGGTCAAGTCGATCCCAGATGAGAAGCTGATAAGCGTTGAGGAGGTCCGCCAGGAGCTCCCACGAAGCGCAGGAGTCACCTGAGCCATGGAAGAAGATGATCAAAGGAAAGGCACTATTTGGGTCGCCTCTTGTTCGGAAGCGAGTTTTCTTGCCTGGCTGTGGCATATTTTGTGGTGTTGAAAAAACAAAGTGATGACGTCAAGACTCGAATAAGCAAACCACGTGGGGTTATCAAGTCTTATCTTGCAGGTGGGCTGCATATCTGACACCACCAGGAACACGATAAGTGATTCCTGAAGTCCAACAATGAGGGTTCCTGTCATAACATTCCGATTTTCAATTCATTATTTTCTTTGAAGCCTTTTCACTGCTATATCTTATAGTCGTAGAGCTGAGTCATATCAAAAGTTTTACTAGAGGACAAAGCTAACAGCATGTATAGGTTAAGCTCATGCTTTTGTTGTCTTTCATGTGTAAGTCGACCTACAAAACTCGGTAGATAGAAGCCTCTGCGTTTATAACTAATATCAAGATTCTTCTGCAGCGAGGCATTGGCAAAACTGCAAAACTTTTCTCAGCTTTGCCTTCGTGGTGGCTATTTTGGGCGGAACGACGTTTTGACGTAAGAGCAAAGTCTGGGCTTCTCACAAGATGACATGAGCAGCAAAGGAACACTTCTGGTGTCTCCGACGGGGAAAGAACAAGACTCATCTGGTCGAGAACAACAAGCGTCGTTGAGTTGAGGGAAGGAGACTTCTGATCCGACTCCCGGGCTTTTTTGCTGCGATGGAATGTGATCACCAATTGATCTTCCAAGTCACAACTATCTATTGGTCAATTCTTCAGATGCATGACTAGCTGGTAAAAAATGATAACACGAAGAGATGATCACAATTGGAGTTCCTGTAGCTAACCGTATACTGCGACACTACAAAGGTCTAGATTCCCAGGAACCACCACGTGCGATCAATTAAGTCTAACCGCATGACGTTGCTGAAGCTATTCTAACTCGAAAATGAAGACTATCGACTGACCGGCTGTGCTATACGACGTTACTCTCATTAATTCACAGCGCATTGAAAATGCAGGGTCAAGGCTCAAGATTCTTTCTCGTATTGATAGATACGCTTAACTTCTTTAAGCATCACAGCCGCAGGGGTCAAGCCAAGTCCAAGAATAACTGACTCCCTAATTGGTGGACTTTTGTCACTAACCCTGTATTGGTTAGTCATGCTTCGGCTTCCCCAGAGGCTGGAACTTTCGACGAAGAAAAAAGTCAGAAATGGAATGGTGGTGACCCTTAGAAACTGTGCTAGTAAATTTGTCATGTCGAAAAAGAGCATTCTGGACTGGAGACTAGCAAGTGACCGACACTGCTACGTAGCAACAGCTCAACATCGTACCTTGGTGCGCCTCGGCCACTTCGACTTCAATGCTCCATACTATGGAGCCGACGTGCCGAGTTGATGAAGTCATTTCTATTTTTATGCGTTGTCTTGAAGATCTAAAGATCTATAAAGACTTGGAGATCAACCCACGATAATCTACATTCTCATCATCAATCATCTCATCTCATCCTCTCAAGCAACTCACTACCAAACACTCTTCAACTCCACAAAACAACTCTCTTCCACTTCTCTTCTCCACAAACAACAAACACCACCAAAATGAAGTTCACCACCTCTCTCTTCGCTCTCGCCGCCGCTACCGGTGCCATCGCTGCTCCCGCCGATGCTCCCACCGTTAACATGATGGCTGCTTCTCCCCAGTGGACCATCCAGTCCATGCAGCGAACTTGCGACAAGCCCGACACCACCTGCACCTGGAACTTCAAGATCAACACCGGCAGCGGCGCCGCCACTCCTTGCAAGTACGTCGTCAAGGCTTCCAAGAACGCCTCCAAGGCCAACGGCGGCCCTGCCAAGTGCGGCACCTTCACCATCACCTCCGGCTGGAGCGGTCAGTTCGGCCCTGACAACGGCTTCACCACTCTCTCTGTTGTCAGCAGCAAGAAGCAGATCGTCTACCCCAGCTACACTGACAAGCAGCTTGCTGGCGGCAAGGTTGTCAAGCCTGACCAGAAGTACGCCCCTGCTTCTCTTCCCTAAGCGGTTGATGGTTTTATGATTGACGGATGGACGGGTTGGGATGAGCGATAATACTTAATACACGAATGGTATCTAGACGGATGGGATAGATGTATATACACTTCTCGGAACATAAACTACACATTATTACACCACAACTTGACCCTCCCAATCAGTGATGTCTTCAAGAAAACAAAAGCGAATTCCATGTCAACAGCTAGCAAAATAGTCAGCAAGCTTCTTGTTTCGATTTTGCTTGTAGTTGTCATATACGGCTAGCGGATGAAGGTCAAAATCTCAAAGATGGCAGGCTAAGAGTTTATCACAACATCTTTCTACTATTGTTTACTTAGCTAACGCCTTAACTCATCCGTACATACCATAACCCAAACGAAGGACATACCGATCATAAATCTTCCATACATCATAACCATGAGCTCCCAGCTATCTTCAATACTCCAAACCTTATGACGGGTCATTATAGTTTGTCATTTATAGGTCACTAGGCTCGTCCTCGACCTCAACGGCTTCCTCAACAACCTGCTTAACCTTCTTCTCCATCTTCTTTTCAGGGCCTTCGTTGACAAGCTTTCGAGCATTGACTTGAATCGCGATCGAGTTACCAACCTGCATCCTACCACCAAAGTTGAAAGAGAACTTGGTATCGTCAGATGGACCAGGCCCGGGGTACCAGTTGTTAAAGTTGACAATTTCATCTTTGTCCAGTTAGCTTTCTGTAACCTTCATATCATGTCGGGGGGAGAACTTACCCTCGCAAGCATTCTTGCCAGGCTTGACATCAGCTCCCGCAAACAGTGGCGCCAACCACGTAACAACACCAGGAGCAAAGAATGCAACACCGTCCTTCTCGGCAATAAATTTGCGTTCCATCTTCGTACCCTGTGCGAGAAGCTCTTCACGATACTTGCGCACAGCCCAAGGTAAATCCTTATAATCGACACGGATAACCCGAAAGCCATCAGGATGCATGAACTGGTCGAAGTCACCGGGGTAAGGAAGGTCACCACCCGCATCGGTCCTCCAGTACATGTCGAGGTAATCCATTGCCCAGGCGATTTCTTTGGGGGCGTCGGATGGACTGGGAACGGCATAGATCTCTGCTTCGAAGTTGGAGCTGACGCTACATTCGGTCTTCCATTCAACTCGCTCTTTAGGAGGGGAGGCCATGTTCATGAGAGTTCGGAGCTCGGCGGCGCGTTCATGCTCGCCGTTCTTTTCGGCCTCGGAGATCTGACGGGTGATACTCAGGGCAGCTGAGTCGCCGATTTGGATTTCGACATGCTGCGCCGCTGCCCATGAGGCGAGGAGAGGGACGATGGCGTTGGTGAACTTCATTTTTGAGACAAAGATATAATACGACGAAGGGGGAGACCCGACGAGGTTAAGGGTGAGCGTGAATATTTATCGCATCTCCCTCTCGGTCATTTCCTCATGAAGGAAGAAGCGGTTTGTTATCGCAGCCAATTGAGAAGCAAGAGATTGACGCTACCAATGGTCCAGTTCAGGCACCAGAGCAAAAAGACTGGGGTTATTCCCGGCCGTGACGGTGAAGGGTGCCGTCATCCGAGAGATGTCATTGGTAGTAGGCTTGGCGGAGTTGTTGTTCAACAATGCAAAAAACATACAACAGCGGG